>NW_026112123.1:85000-157500 GCF_024679095.1 Eriocheir sinensis
ACAGCTGTATTACCGTCAGTTAGGTAGGTTAGTTAAATAGATAGTTTGATAGTTAGTTAAGCAGTTAGAGTCAGTTAATTTTACTATATTCTGTATTTATTTATTTATTTATTTATATTATTATTTTTTTTTCTTTTTCCTTTTCTTTTTTTCTTTTCTTTTTTCTATTTGTTTTCTTTTTGTTTTCTTTTTCTTTCTTTTTTCCTTTGTGTTTTCTCGGTGTTGGTTTTCTTTTTTGATGTTCTTTTTTGGTGTTCTTTTTTCCTATCATCCTTTTGTCGATGTTCGTTGGTCTGGGTGAGCCGCTTTCCTCCCAGAAGAGACCCACCCATAATTTTGGAGATGTTGTTAGGGCCAAAAGGTGGATGATGTTTGTTTTATTTCATTTTCTTGATGTCGTGTTTTTCGTTCTTTTTATTGCTTTAGTTTTCCTTTTCGATGTTTTCCTGTTATTTTTCTTTTACTTCTTATTGATGCTTTTTGATGTTCTTTTTTCCTATCATCCTCTTGTTGATGTTCCTTGGTCTGGATGAGCCGCTTTCCTCCCAGAAGTGACCCATCCATAATTTTGGTGATGTTGTTTGGGACCGAAGGTGGATGATGCTTCTTTGTATTTCTCTTTTCTTGATGTTGTTCATTTATTTCTGTTGCTTTTCTTTTCGATGTTTTTCTGATCTTTTCCATTTTTTGGTGTTCTTTCTATATCATCCCTTGTTGATGTTCTTTGGTTTGGGTGAGCCCTTTCTCCCAGAAGAGACCCACCTATAATTTTAGTGATGTTAGTCAGGGCCGGAAGGTGGATGATGTTTGTTATGTTTTTCTTTCCTTGATGTGTTTTTCTTTATGTTTTTTTATTTCATTTATTCATATCATCCTTTGGTTGATGTTCTTTGGTCTGGATGAGCCGCTTTCTCCCAGAAGAGACCCATCCATAATTTCGGCGATGTTAGGGCCTAAAGGTGGATGATCTTTTGTTTCTTGATGTTTCGTTTCTGTATTTTCCATTTTCTGGTGTTCTTTATTTTCATTTTCCTTGGTGTTCCCATCGCGTGGATTGTCTACGACAGTATAACGAGCACCACAAACCCGGGTTTGTTTAGAGTTTGCTCTCCTAGGCAGATTGCCTACCACAGCTGACGACCTCCACCTGCCCGGGTTTATTGTTCGGAGTTTGCTCTCCTAGGCAGATTGCCTAACACGGCTGACGACCTCCACCTGGCCGGGTTTATTGTTCGGAGTTTGCTCTCCTAGGCAGATTGCCTGCCACGGCTGACGACCTCCACCTGGCCGGGTTTATTGTTCGAGTTGCTCTCCTAGGCAGATTGCCTACCACGACTGACGACCTCCACCTGCCCGGGTTTATTGTTCGAGTTTGCTCTCCTAGGTGAACTGCCTACCACGGCTGACGACCTCCACCTGGGGGGGTTTATTGTTCTGAGTTTGCTCTCCTAGGGATATTGCCTACCACGGCTTACGACCTCCACCTGGCCGGGTTTATTGTTCAGGTTGCTCTCCTAGGAGGAGTGCCTTCCACGGCTTACGACCTCCACCTGCCCGGGTTTATTGTTCAGTTTGCTCTCCTAGGTAAAATGCTCACGCTAACGGCTCCACCTGCCCGGGTTTTTGCTCAGGTTGCTCTCTAGGTGAACTGCTCACGCTAACGAGCTCCACCTGCCTGGGTTTGTTGTTCGGAGTTTGCTCTCCCAGGTGAATTGCCTACCACGGCTAACGAGCCCCACCTGCGGGTTTGTTTAGAGTTTCCTCTCCCAGGTGAACTGCCCACCTACGGCTAACGAGCCACACCTGCCCGGGTTTGTTTAGAGGTTGCTCTCCTGGGTGAATTACCTCCCACAGTTAACAGGCCTCACCTGCCCGGGTTTGTTTAGAGTTTGCTCTCCTAGGTGAATTGCCTCCCGGCTAACGACCTCCACCTGCCCGGGTTTGTTTAGAGTTTGCTCTCCTAGGTGAATTGCCTCCCGGCTAACGACCTCCACCTGCCCGGGTTTGTTTCGTGTTTGCTCTCCGAGGTGAAGTCCCGCCCTCTGCTAACGACCTCCACCTGCCCGGGTTTGTTTAGAGTTTGCTCTCCTAAGTGAACTGCCTACCACGGCTAACGACCTCCACCTGCCCGGGTTTGTTTGAGGTTGCTCTCCTGGGTGAATTGCCTATCACGGCTAACGACCTCACCTGCGGGTTTGTTTAGAGTTTGCTCTCCTAGGTGAATTGCCTATCACGGCTAACGACCTCCACCTGCCCAGGTTTGTTTAGAGTTTGCTCTCCTAGGTGAATTGCCTATCACGACTAACGACCTCCACCTGCCCGGGTTTATTGTTCAGGTTTGCTCTCCTGGGTGAACTGCCTACCACGCTAACGAGCCTCACCTGCCCGGGTTTGTTTAGAGTTTGCTCTCTAGGTGAATTGCCTCCCACGGCTAACGACCTCCACCTGCCCAGGTTTGTATAGAGTTTGCTCTCCTGGGTGAATTGCCTCCCACGGCTAACGAGCTCACCTGCTCGGGTTTGTTTAGAGTTTGCTCTCTAGGCAGATTGCCTACCACGGCTAACGAGCTCCACCTGCCCGGGTTTATTGTTCAGTTTGCTCTCCTGGGCAGACTGCCTACCACGGCTAACGAGCTCCACCTGCCCGGGTTTGTAACCGGAAGATCACCGGCACCTCCGTCGGGGCCCCAAGGGACGCCGAGGAGCCCTGCCTGGAGTCCTGCCATGCTCGCCAGGGAGACCTTGGGCTCGCTGGCGCTCCACACCGCCGAGGTGAGGATGCAGAACTCGCTTCTTAAAACTACCAGACTGGATTATAAAATAATGATAATTACTGTGAAGGCGCCGGTCACCGCGTTTATCGGTTCAGGATGGAAGACCGACGGGCATGGGAAACGCGCACAAGCATCCAAAGGAATCCTCGCGACGGCTTGCGACGCAGCATCCGTTTCCTTTTCTTTCTCATTCCATTTTTCTTTTTTATTATATTATCCTTCTTTAATTGATTGATTGATTGATTTTACTTGGTAGGAATCTGTTCACCAATTAACATCATTCAGGTATACATTGCACCCACACACACCTGCGGAGAGAAAACACCAGTGAGAGTGCTGACGCTCACGAGGACAGCCCGCTAGAGTTTCTTAACATTCGCATCAGGGCCCACTCTCTCTCTCTCTCTCTCTCTCTCTCTCTCTCTCTCACACACACACACAGCTTTCAGGCGTTGTGGGTATTGCCAGGGTAGTTTAATGACCCTGGTGGTAGTCTGACCTCCTATCTGTACTATGGACCTAAAAACACTCATGAGAATCCGACTGAACTGCTTTGACCCCCGTGGAAAAAAGTTGGTATTAGAGACAGAAGCGTCTGAGAATACCGGCCTAGGAGTTGTCATGTATAAGTCGATGTCCTCTTGTTGGGTTAAGGATATGCACTGTTAGTTATTTGTTCATTTATTGGCATCACAGGAGGCAGCTCAAGGACAAAACAAAACACACTCACTGAAAAAACACCAACCACGTCTCCTACAATCAGAAAACACTCACCATTATGTTTTTTCTCTCTCTCATTTATATATTTATTTTCGCATCATAGAAGGCAAACATTAACACACACACACACAAAAAACATAACCACTTCTCACACTTTCAGAAAACACTCACCATAATATGCTTTTTCAATTTTTTTCTCTCCCATTTATCTGTTTATTTTCGCAACATAGGAAGCAGCTCAAAGGTAAAACAATACCACACAAAAAAGTCTGTACACCACTTCTCCTAACACAAACAAACGAAAAAACTAGCTTCCATCAAGTGCTTTTTCTCTTTTTCTTTTCTTTCGTTGATTTTTCACATCACAGGAGTTTCATTTGATGTTGATGAAAGTTCAGCATGCAGCTTTTTTTATTTATATTGCCATTGTGCGGAACTTATTCTATGAGTGTGTCGGAAAAAATGAGTGAACAGGTAAATGTTTTTGAAAGAGATGGGGAAGCAAAATGAGGATCAATCCTTATGAGAAGAAAGTTTTATCTACAATTATTGGGTCTGGATTAATGTCTTCCTCCACCTCTTCCGCTGCTTCCTCCTCTTCCTCCGTTTCTTCCACCACTTACAAACGTGCTGTATGTTTACTAAAGTGCGTCACCTCCTCTGGCGAAGGCCGCGGCGACCTGCAGTCACCAGCCGTGAACTATCTCGCAGAGGGTTTAGGGTCGGGGAGCATAGTTAAATTACTCCAACCGCGCCCCCCTCGACCGCCCCTTCTAACCAGCCCCCCATTGACCCCCCCCCCCACATGTATATGTGACTTATTTCAGTGACGAGGTATTTCTCGCAACAGCGGCTGCAGCATCGCCGCGGCCGCCGCCAGAGGAGGCGACACCTATTTTCAGGAGTAAAAAAAGAGGCCTTGAATTGGATTTTCAGCGTTTCCGTGACTGTTGAAGGTTTCTAGAAAAGATATATGAAGAGATACTGATGTTTCATAAAGTAGGTAATGAGATACTGGCACGGACTTAAAACGAATCTTAACCCATTTCGGCGCCCGAGCTCACATATTTGACACGGTTTTCGTATGAGTTTTCGGTATTTCCAGGAGTATTTTAATGGTCCTAGTAGTAGTTTGATTCTTCTGTACCATGAACCTGAAAACACTCTCATGAGAACCCAATTGATCCCATTTTGGCCTTGAAATAGTTGGTGTGAGAGGCGGAAGTGTCTGCCAATACTAACCAAGGAGTCTGCAAGAGGCCGGTGGGCGTATACAAGGCAGCTCCCGTGAACCTGACCCCACCTAACGTCACTATTCACTCTGATCTTCATAATCTTCACCCATTTCTAGTCCACTGCAGCATAGAGGCCTTTCCCAACGTCCTCCACCTCTCCTAACCCCACCTAACCTAATTTAACCCCTCTCGGATCTTCATTATCTTCACCCATTTCCAGTCAACTGCAGGATAGAGGCCTTTCCCAACGTCATCCACCTATTATAATCCCACCTAACCTAACCTAACCCCACTCTGGTCCTCATAATCATCAGTCATGACTAGTCCAATGCAGCATAGAGCCCTTTCCCAACGTCCTCCACCCCTCTCTGATATATTACTCCATCGTGCTTTGGCAAATACTCTTAACTAATATAATCTTCATCTTCAGCCATTGCTAGTCCACTGCAGAACAAAGGCCTTTCCCAACGTCCTCCACCTTTCCCTGATATTATACTCCATCATGCTTTGGCAAATACTCAAACTGCATCTAATCTTCATCTTAAGGCCTTGTTAGTCCAATACAAAACAAAGGCCTTTCCCAACGTCCTTCACCTTTCCGTGATATTATACTCCATCGTGGTTTGGCAAATACTCAAACTTCATCTAATCTTCATCTTAAGGCCTTGTTAGTCCAATACAAAACAAAGGCCTTTCCCAACGTCCTCCACCTTTCTATGTTAGGTGTTAGACTTCTTCATCCTGCTCTGGCAAATGCTCTAACTTTAGGGACTGACACTGTACACTTCATATCGTCAGTCTATGGCGGAACAGAGGTCTTTCTCAATGGTTCATCTCTATTCCTTCACATTTCTCTGTTTGATGTTAGATTACGCCATCCTGCTCCGGCAAATGCTCTAACTTAAGTGACTGCAATACTCTAATATTCATCATCGTAAGTTATTACTAGTCTATTAAGAAGGCCGTTCCCAGTTGTCTGTTCCTCTACCTTTCTCTGTTTGATGTTAGTGTACTCCATCCTGCTCCGGCTAATGATCTAATGTAATCTCTCCACCTGCTCGCTCTCTGCCCGCCCTGACGTGTACATGTTCTGGGTCGTCACTGTTGCGTTGGCTGTCCTCCTGATGTCAGTTCTCCGCGTGCTGTGTCCCGCCGAGTCCATTTATCGTTCTTGTTTGTTATTAGATTATCTTTATTTTGTGTTTGTTACCTAATCCATGATGATCTCTCTGTCTGTCTGCCTGTCCGTCTCTCTCTCTCTCTCTCTCTCTCTCTCTCTCTCTCTCTCTCTCTCTCTCTCTCTCTCTCTCTCTCTCTCTCTCTCTCTCTCTCTCTCTCTCTCTCTCTCTCTCTTTACATCTAAGGATACGGCTCAAGGTAACAAAAAGATTAAAAGCCCTACTCCTTGCTCCCACAAAAGTAAAAGGTAAAGAGTAGCCAAAGCGAGGTCAATTTCAGTGGAGAGGTGTCTTGATACACTCTTCTTAAAAGAGGTCTCCTTCCATCCTCCTCCTGACCACACTCACATACATACACACACATACATACATTCACTCACACACAAACAAACATATATATATATATATATATATATATATATATATATATATATATATATATATATATATATATATATATATATATATATATATATATATATATATATATATATATTAGGCTGTTCTTTAGGGCCTGATGGTTGGCCCAGGCCGTTAAAGGCTCAGATGAGTTGTTTATAATGGCGCCATAATTCTTGCCACATGCTGCTCCCGGAACTCATTCTTGATTTCATGGGCAGCTTCTTCGAAGTTCAGGTTGATAGGTAATCTTCAGGACAGCATGTGGGTAGTCTTAGGCCACTTGGCGGTGACTGAAAAATCCTAGGTGGTAGCGGCGGATTCGAACACGCATCATCCAATACGCGGCGAATGCGGGGTCAACCCGCTAATCACTCATACAGCTTTCCCAAAATAAATATATATATATATATATATATATATATATATATATATATATATATATATATATATATATATATATATATATATATATATATATATATATATATATATATATATATATATATATATATATATATATATATATATATAAACAGAGGGAAGGGCGGCAGCTGAACGGCTAGCGTGCCCCAGCAATCCGCGCGTTGTCCAGGGATTTTTCAATAACTGCCGAGTGACCTCAGACTACCCAGATGCTGTCCTGAAGATCACCCTATCAACCCAGACTCAAGAAGATGTACAGCGCAAGTGAAATCAAGAATGAACTTCAGGGGCACCATGACCCAATAATAATGGCGCCACTATAAACAACTGCCTGCGCCACGACGGCTCAGACCGACCATCAGGCCCATATGAATTAGCCTACTGGATATAGGTCATATGTATAATATATATATATATATATATATATATATATATATATATATAAATATATATATATATATATATTTTTTTTTGACAAAGGAGGCAGCTCAAGGGCACAAAAAAACAATAATAAAAGAAATGCCCATAATCTTTGCTCCCATAAAAGAATCCAGAAGAGGTGGCCAAAGCAAGGTCAAATTCGGGAGGAGAGGTGTCCTGATACCCTCCTCTTGAAAGAGTTCAAGTCGTAGGCAGGAGGAAATACAGATGGAGGAAGATTGCTCCAGAGTTTACCAGCGTGAGGGATGAAAGAGTGAAGATGCTGGTTAAGTCTTGCATAAGGGCTTGGACAGTATAGGGATGAGCATGAGTAAAAAGTCGTGTGCAGCGGGGCCGCGGGAGGGGGGGAGGCATGCAGTTTGCAAGTTCAGAAGAGCAGTCAGCTTGGACATATCGATAGAAGATAGAAAGAGAGGCAACATAGCGGCGGAATTTAAGAGGTAGAAGACTATCAGTAGGAGGAGGAGAGCTGATGAGACGAAGAGCCTTAGCCTCCACTCTGTCCAGAAGAGCTGTGGTGAGCCTCCCACACGTGAGATGCATACTCAATACGAGGGCGGACAAGGCCCATGTATATGAATAGCACCTGTGCGGGGAGAAGAACTGGCGGAGACGATACAGAACGCCCAACATCGAGGAAGATGATTTAGCGAGAGGAGATGTGAAGTTTCCAGTTAAGATTTTGAGTTAAGGATAGACTGAGGATGTTTTAGTGTTGTTGAAGAAGGTGACAGCTGAGTGTTGTTGAAGAATAGGGATGGGTGTTTGGAAGATTGTGTCGAGTTGATAGGTGGAGAAATTGAATTTTTGAGGCTTGAAGGACACAAAGTTCCTTCTGCCATAATGATAGCAAGGTCTGAGGCTACATTCAGCCTCAGTCTGGAGTCGTGTACTTCCTGTTGGGATGGCCTTCTATTGAAAGAAGTTGAATAATGTAGAGTGAAGTCGTCGGCGTATGAGTGGACATGACAGTTTGCTATGGAAAAAAAGATCATTGATGAATAACAGGAAGAGAGGGGGTGATAGGACAGAGCCCTGTGGAACACCACTGTTTAGGGAAGAACGATGACCGTGTACCACCGCAGAGATGGAACAGCCGAAAAGGAAACTGGAGATAAAGAACAGAGATAGATGGGAATCCGAAAGAGGGCAGTTCAGAAAGCAAAGACTTATGCCAGACTCTATCGAAGGCTTTCGAAATGTCTAACGCAACTGAGAAAGTTTCACCGAAACGGTTAAGAGAGGATGACCAAGAGTCAGTTGAAGAGAACAAGAAGATCGCCAGTAGAACGCCCCTTACGGAACCGTGAAGGCATACTGGCGATCAGATATGGGGCAAAAGTTTAAGCGAAGAGCTCAGCCTTATACACAGATGAGACAAGCAGTGCTACGTCAAGATTAGAGAGGAGGAAAGAGGAAGAAATGAAATTGAGGATATATTTTTGCTAGATGCAGAAGTCACAGGCCGAATTAGAAGAAGCAAGGTATTGCCATTTTCTATCGATAAAACAGTTTTGGTAAGTCGGAGAATAGATTTGGCACGATTCAGGCTGAAATGTAAAGGTCAAAGCAAGCGAGTTTGAAGGCTCTGGTACCTTTTGTGAGCTGCCTCTGTATCATTGATAGCACGTGAACAAGCATGATTAAACCAAGGCTTTTTAGCATGAGAATAGAAGCTTGAAAACGGAATGTATGCCTCCATTCCAGAGACAATCACCTCTGTGATGTGCAGGAACACACATTGGGGTCTCTCTCCTGGAAGCAGTAATCATCCCACCGAAAATCGGAAAAGTGCATCCTCAGGTCATCCCAACGAGCTAAAGCAAAATCAAAAGCATCGCCTCTTCGGTGGGTCCAGAGGATGTGGGAGTGATTGGACAGGATACAGAAATAAGGTTGTGATCGGAGGCGCCCAACGGAGAGAACAGTTTGACATAGTAAGCAGAAGGGTTAGAGGTAAGAAAGAGGTCTAGTATGTTGGGCCTGTCTCCAAGACGGTCGGAAATACGTGTAGGGTGCTGAACCAACTGCTCTAGGTCGTTGGGGAGAGCAAAGTTGTAGGCTTGTTCACCAGGCTGATCAGTGAAAGAGGATTAAGGCCAAAACTGGTGGTGAACATTGAAATCTCCCAGATGGAGATTGCAGCAAAGGAGAGTGAGATCAAGATGTGCTCCATAGAGTTCAAATAGTCAAAGAATTTTACATAGTTGGTAGAGTTAGGTGAAAGATAAACAACACATATGTATATAATAATAGAATGACAATGAAGTTTAGCCAGATGGTGAATGTGCATATATATATATATATATATATATATATATATATATATATATATATATATATATATATATATATCCCGCCGCCATATATATATATATATATAT
The DNA here is from genome assembly GCF_024679095.1 of Eriocheir sinensis. Taxonomy (NCBI): domain Eukaryota; kingdom Metazoa; phylum Arthropoda; class Malacostraca; order Decapoda; family Varunidae; genus Eriocheir; species Eriocheir sinensis. Next base: position 94,557 of record NW_026112123.1, read on the forward strand.
ATATATATATATATATTGCTTCCTATATATATATATATATATATATATATATATATATATATATATCCGCCGCCATGCTGGCTCTCTTTCTATCTTCTTCCATCAGATATTTCTGGCAGACCGCTCCTCTGAACTTGCTAACTGCATGTTTCTCCCCCACCTCTCTAATTCTCAAGCAGGCCCTGGCTGCATCATCGACTTTCTACTCATATCCCTATACTGTCAAACACCTTATATGGTTAACCAGCATCTTCACTCTCTCACCTCACGCTGGTAAACTCTGGAACAATCTTCCTTCATCTGTATTTCCTCCTTCCTACAACTTTAACTCTTTCAGGAAAGGTATCTGGACACCTCTCCTCCCAAACTGACTCTTGCCACCTCTTTGGATTCTTTGTAAGCGAGAAGCGAGTTTTTTACTATTCACTTTTTTGTGTGCCCTTGAGCTGTTTTGTTGCAAAATAAAATAAAAAGTATATATATATATATATATATATATATATATATATATATATATATATATATATATATATATATATATATATATATACTCTCTCTCTCTCTCTCTTCTCTCTCTCTCTCCTCTCTCTCTCTCTCTCTCTCTCTCTCTCTCTCTCTCTCTCTCTCTCTCTCTCTCTCTCTCTCTCTCTCTCTCTCTCTCTCTCTCTCTCTCTCTCTCTCTCTCTCTCTCTCTCTCTCTCCTCTCTCTCTCTCTCTCTCTCTCTCTCTCTCTCTCTCTCTCTCTCTCTCTCTCTCTCTCTCTCTCTCTCCTCTTTCTCTCTCTCTCTCTCTCTCTCTCTCTATATATATATATATATATATATATATATATATATATATATATATATATATATAGTGTATGTTATATATATATATATATATATATATGGGCTACTAATGATTCACTGTTTGTTATCCCACACAGGTACGAACGACGTCACCACGACCGGTCTGAGGAACTCCTGGAGAAGTACCGTAGGCTCATCCAGCAGTATAAGACTAAATCCCCTAACATTTTGATTTCAGGAGTTCTACCACGGACTTGGGCGGAGAGCGACTTTTCAGTAAAACCTTCAGCCTAAACAACCGCTTACAGACTCTTTGCAGGGAGCTTGACGTGGGTTCCTAAACGCATGGGACAATTTCTGGACAAAATGAACTTTCCACAGGGACGGATTACCTTTCTCCCATCAGGGCAGCCAGACTCGGAAGGCTCCTCAACAGAAGCAGTGCGTGTCATCCGAGCAAAAACAGGTCACGGCCACGTCCTCCACCCCACCCGTGTAAATAGACGCCGTGCATCGCAACAAACCCGTAACCGTGATCCCGCAAGTACCTACCTGTATTAAAGCCTCTAGATAACTTAAAATCCTTAGTTTCAATGCGCGTAGCCTAAAACAAATTTGATGAACTGAAATGTCTTGCTTTAACAGAAAATTTTGACATAATTGCTATAACCGAAACATTTATGACACCACAAATATTGATTTAAGTTCCGAATACAACATAGATGGCTAAGACTCTTCAACAAAGATCGTGTAAACCGTAGAGGCGGTGGCGTCGCCCTTTATGTCAAAAAGCTATTTGCAACCCGACAAAACACCGGGAAACAGTAACGTTGAACATTTGTGCGTGCGAGTAAACATTGCAAAAGTCAATTTAAATATATCTGTCACCTACAGACCTCCCAGGCAATCACTCGATGACGACCTTGAAATGTACAGCGTCTTAAGGCAGTCACTAATAACAACGACTCACTGATATTAGGAGACTTTAACCTCCCCATATCGACTGGGCGACACTGTCAGGTACAGAAGGCGAGTCACATAGAATGATCGAATTCTAGAAGAAAATTATCTAAGCCAAAATGGTTTCTGAGCCAACTCGACAAAAATAATATACTCGACCTTGTTATAACGACCAAGATAACCTTGTCAGTAGTGTCACGGTAGGAGAACACCTCGGTTCTTGCGATCATGTGCGTAAATTAGTGCGCGTCGACAAAAGCTCAATCATCGTGACTGGAAATAAAGTAAAAAAAAAGGTGCCCAATTTCAAAAGAGCTAACTTCGTAGAAATCAAACAAAACTAACAGAAATACAACTATCAGATGACGGCAACGTAGAGGAAGCCTGGCTAAGCCTTAAAAATCACTTACTCACTCAACCAGAACACATTCGTCCCCTTGTGCGAGAAGCGAATTAACACTAATAAAAGCCCACCGTGGTTTAATAGCGAAATTAAACAATCAGTCAATGAGAGAAAATTGTTTTACAGGTTAAAGAAAGAACAAAAGCACGCCCGAACATTAGACTCTATAATGATGCCAGGCGACGAGTAAAAAAGACTAGTAGGTCAGGCAAAGCGTAGATATGAAGAAAATATTGCAGCCAACTGTAAAAATAACCGAAATCTTTCTTCAGTTACATAAACAACAGAAAGGCGATCAAAAGTTATTGGACCTTTAACAAACAGCGACGGTGCACTACTGGTGACTGACAGCCAACACATTGCAAACCTCTTAAACAATTACTTTTCCTCGGTGTTTAATACTAACAGTCTTCCTCTCGCTACCACCAACACCAGTACCTATTGTAAATCTCGAGCATGCATTGCCCTAATTTTGAAATAACAACCGATGAAGTCCTTAAAGCTCTCCATTCACTTAAAACAAATAAAGTCCTGGACCTGACAAAGTATATCAACTCTGCTGAAAGAAACAAAGAGCGAAATACTCTCCTCCCCTCACAACCGTATTCAATATGTCCTTGCGACAAGGCATCATCCCTTCAGATTGGAAAAAGGCTAACGTGACACTGATTTTCAAGAAAGGAGACAAAAAAGTACCAGGTAATTACAGGCCCATTAGTCTAACTTCGGTTGTGGGTAAGCTACTTGAGGCATAATTAGAGACAAATTGTGAATTACCTTGAAAGCCACTCATTGATTGGGGACTCACAACATGGCTTCCGAAACAAAGATCCTGCCTATCAAACCTATTAACCTTTTATAACGACCTCTTCACTGTTTATGACGTAACCAAATCACTGGACGTAGTCTATCTTGATTTCAGAAAGCGTTTGATAAAGTCCCGCATCATAAATTACTTTACAAATTAAAGCAAATAGGTATTGACGGTCAAGTAAACCAATGGATCATGAATTGGTTGAGCAACAGACAACAAAAGTAGTGATTGACGGATTTAACTCAGAGTGGGCGCCTGTCACTAGTGGCGTCCTCAGGGCTCAGTCCCTGGCCCAGTGCTCTTCATTATTTACATCAACGACGTGGATGTTGGACTCAATAACCGCATTAGTAAATTTGCAGACGACACAAGATTGGCAACTCGGTTCTCACTGACGAAGACAGGCAAAGCCTCCAAGAGGATTTGCACAAAATTTCAACGGTCGGATAGATGGAGATGCCCTTTAACGTAGACAAGTGCCAGGTCCTTCAAGTTGGAACGAGGAATAAGAAGTTCGAATACGAAATGCGCGGCGTTAAACTCAAAAAGCGTTCAGTGCGTCAAAGACTTGGGGGTCAAAATCGCGTCAAACCTCAAATTCTCACAGCAATGCATCGATGCAGCAAATAAAGCGAACAGAATGTTGGGCTTCATTAAAAAGAAACTTTGTATTCAGAATAAAGATGTAATACTCCCGCTCTACAACAGTTTAGTCAGACCCCACTTGGAATATGCGGTATAGTTTTGGTCTCCCACCATGCAAAGGATATTGCTAGATTAGAAGGTGTTCAGCGTCGGGCAGCGAAAATGATCCCTTCCTTGCGTAAATCCTACGAAGGCTTTCTACCCTTAACATGTTCTCTCTTGAGAAACGTCGCCTCCGAGGAAAACTGATCGAATGTTTTAAAATGCTTAATGGTTTCACAGATATGTAACAGATCAACATTGTTTATGATCGATGACACTTTGCGCACGAGGAACAATGGCGTAAAAACTCAGATGTGAACAAGTAAATTCAGACTGCACAAATTTTCTTCACCAACGTTGTAGTGCGAGAATGGAATAAGCTTCCACCGTCAGTGGTCAGTGTAACACGTTGACTCCTTCAAAAATAAGCTCGACCGTCACTTCCTTCAACTTAATATCAACTAGAGTAGAAATGCAACGTTTTAGAGTCTTCTGATTAATGTAAAATCACTTAGGTTTAGGACAGACCACCAAGTCTGGACCATGGGTCTAATGGTCTGACTTTCTATGTAAATCTATGTAAATCTCTCTCTCTCTCTCTCTCTCTCTCTCTCTCTCTCTCTCTCTCTCTCTCTCTCTCTCTCTCTCTCTCTCTCTCTCTCTATTTTACTCTCACACTATCAAAAACTGTCTGATATTTTAAAAATGTTGTGTATGTGGATCTCTTGGCGTGTGTGTGTGTGTATGTGTGTGTGTGTGTGTGTGTGTGTGTGTGTGTGTGTGTGTCTGTTATGATGTATACGTGTGTGTGTGTGTGTGTGTGTGTGTGTGTGTGTGTGTGTGTGTGTGTGTGAGTGTGTGAATACTTGTGATCCTGTAAATCTCTCAGTATTGAATTTTATCTTACTTACATGGGTTTCTGCTTTTTGCTGTTTATTGGTCTCTTTCTCACACACCCTCTCACACCATCTGACATTTAGCTATCACCCTGTCATCATGTTTGTATCGCTGGCGCGCGCGTGTGTGTGTGTGTGTGTGTGTGTGTGTGTGTGTGTGTGTGTGTGTGTGTGTGTGAAGGTATAGATGTGTGTGATTTCCTCTTCCTTCTCCACCTAATGTCCTTGTAGAATATATTATGAAGGGTACTTTTTGCAACCCATTTGATATGTGTGTGTGTGTGTGTGTGTGTGTGTGTGTGTGTGTGGGTGGGTGGGTGGGTGTGAGTGAGTTGGTGGGTGGGGTTTAACTTTTTATATATGAGCTTCCTATCGATCTGGCTGTCTTCAACCGCCTCTCAATCTGTCTATCTATCCACCTCTTTATCTCTTTCAAGGACTAAGTGGTGTATATGTGTCTATGTGGGTGTATGTTTTTGTCTGTGGGTGTATGTATGGAAGTGGTGTATGTATGTCTATGTTGGTGTATATGTCTTTGTCTTTGGGTGTATGAATGGGAGTGTTGTATGTCTGTATATTCTGGTGTAATTTTCTATGTCTGTGGGTGTATGGGAGTGGTGTATGTCTGTCTATGTGGGTGTTTTTGTGGGATCGGTGTATTTCTATATATGTGGGTTTTTTTGTGGGATCGGTGTATTTCTATATATGTGGGTGTTTTGTGGGATCAGTGTATTTCTATATATGTGGGTGTTTTGTGGGATCGGTGTATTTCTATAAATGTGGGTGTTTTTGTGGGATCGGTGTATTTCTATATATGTGGGTGTTCTTGCGGGAGTGGTGTATGTTTATATATGGGTTGTATATCTCTGTGTTTGTGGGTGTATAGGAGTGGTGTATGTCTGTCTATGTGGGTGTTTATGTCAATGTCTTTGGGTGTATGTCTATGTGGCTTTATGTCTATATCTGTGGGTGTATGTCTGCCTCTGTGGCTTTATGTCTGTCTGTGGGTGTATGTCTATGTGGCTTTATGTCTATATCTGTGGGTGTATGTCTGTCTCTGTGGCTTTATGTCTATGTCTGTGGATGTATGTCTGTCTCTGGGTTTGTCTATGTCTCTGGGTGTATGTCTGTCTCAGTGGGTTTGTCTATGTCTGTGGGTGTATGTCTGTCTATGTGGGTTTATGTTTATGTCTGTGGGTTTGTCTATGTCTGTGGGTGTATGTCTATCTCTGTGGGTTAATGTCTATGTATGTGGGTGTATGTCTATCTCTGTGGGTTAATGTCTATGTATGTGGGTGTATGTCTATCTCTGTGGGTTCAAGTCAATGTCTGTGGGTGTATGTCTGTTCATGTGGTTTATGTCTATGTCTGTGGTGTATGTCTGTCTATGTGTGTTTATATCAATGTCTGTGGGTGGCTGCCCATCTGTGTGTGGGTTTATGTCTATGTCTGTGGGAGTATGTCTGTTCATGTGGGTTTATATCAATGTCTGTGGGGTGTATCTCTGTCTCTGTGCTTATGTTCATGTCTGGTGGGTGTATGTTCATCCCTGTAAGTTATGTCTATGTCTGTGGGTGTATGTCTATCTCAGTGGCTTAATGTCTATGTCTGTGGGTGTATGTCTATCTGTGGGTTAATGTCTATGTCTGTGGGTGTATGTCTATCTCTGTGGGTTAATGTCTATGTCTGTGGGTGTATGTCTATCTCTGTGGGTTAATGTCTATGTCTGTGGGTGTATGTCTATCTCTGTGGGTTTGTCTATGTCTGTGGGTGTATGTCTATCTATGTGGGTTAATGTCTATGTCTGTGGGTGTATGTCTATCTCTGTGGGTTAATTTCTATGTCTGTGGGTGTATGTCTATCTCTGTGGGTTAATGTCTATGTCTGTGGGTGTATGTCTATCTCTGTGGGTTAATTTCTATGTCTGTGGGTGTATGTCTATCTCTGTGGGTTAATGTCTATGTCTGTGGGTGTATGTCTATCTATGTGGGTTCATGTCTATGTCTGTGGGTGTATGTCTTTCTTTGAGGGTTTATGTCTATGTCTGTGGGTGTATGGGAGTGGTGTATGTCTGTCAGTGTGGGTGTATACCTATATTTCTGTGTATCTATGGGAGTATTATATGTCTGTCCAAGTGGGTGTATATGTCTTTCTGTGGGTGTTGGGGAGTGATGTATGTTTGTCAAATTGATTATATACGTATGTCTATGTTTGTGGGTGTATGGGAGTGGTGTATGTCTGTCAGTGTGGGTGTATATGTCTTTCTGTGGTGTAGGGAGTGGTGTCTGTGTCATGTTAGTGTTTATTTCTATGTCTATTTGTGTGTCTATCTATGTGGGTGAATATATCTATGTTTGTGTGAATGGGAGTGGGGTATGTCTGTCAAAGTGGGTGTGGTTGTCATTCTGTGGGTGTATGTGGGTGTAGGGAAATGGTGTATGTCTCTATGTGAGTGAATATGTCTTTGTGGGTGTAGGGGAGTGGTGTGCGTCTCTATGTGAGTGAATGTCTTTCTGTGGGTGTATGGAAGTGGTTTATGTGTTTACTTCTATGTCAGTGAGTGTATGTCTATCCATGTGGGTGTATATGTCTATGTCTATGGGTATATTGAAGTGGTGTATGTCTGTCAGTGGGGGTGTATTCCTATATATCTGTGGATCTGTGGGAGTATTATATGTCTGTCCAAGTGGGTGTGTATGTCTTTCTGTGGGTGCATGGGAGTGGTATATGTCTGTCTTTGTGGGTGTATAAATACCGTCTGTGGGTGGATGAGAGTGGAGTCTGTCTGTGGGTGTATATGTCTATGTCTTTGGTGTATGAATGGGAGTGGTGTAAGTCTCTATGTGGGTGTATATGTCTATGTCTTTGGTGTATGAATGGGAGTGGTGTAAGTCTCTATGTGGGTGTATATGTCTATGTCTTTGGTGTATGAATGGGAGTGGTGTAAGTCTCTATGTGGGTGTATATGAATGTGAATACTTGTCACGTTCCTGTAATCTCTGTATTTAATTTATCTCTTACTTACGTGGGTACCTACTTTTTGGAGATTATTGGTCCTTTCTCTCTTTCTCACTCTCACACCATCTGACATTTAGCTATCACCCTGTCATCATGTTGTATCAACTGGCCTGTGTGTGTGTGTGTGGGGATGTGTGTGTGATATCTTCGATATCTCTGGATGGTGTGTGGGGGATGATATGTGTGTGTGTGTGTGTGTGTGTATGTGTGTGTGTGTGTGTGTGTGTGTGTGTGTGTGGGATGTGTGTGGGTGGGGTGTATGTGTGTCAGTCTTTATATATGAGTTTTCTTTCTATCTGGCTATCTATCTGTCTGTCAATCTATCTGTCTGTCTGTCTATCCATATCTATGTTCCTTTCAAGGACTCTCAACGTTCACTGAAAATAGTTAAGATTAAGGTTTTAGGAGATATCACTCTGAACTAACTTTTATTTATTTATTTATGTATTCATTTTTTTCTCGTATCTCTCATCAGTCATTTCCCAAACATAATTCCTCCTTCCTCTCTTCCTTCCCTCCCTCTCCCCTCTATTCTAGCCCCTCCTCCTCTCCTCAATCTTTCCTCCTTCTCTTCCTTCCCTCCCTCCATCCTCAATCTTTCCTCCCCCACCCCCCTTTCCTTCCTCCTTCCATCCCTTCCCCTTTCCCTCTTTCCTTCGTCTCTATCTCTCTCCCCACCTCCCCAGCCTCCCCTCTTCCTCCTCCACTTCTCCTCTTCCTCCTCTCCCACTTCCTTCAGCCGGGAGTGAGATAAGCCACAGAAGGTCTGACGTGGGATCTGACTTTCTTCCTAGAATGATTTATGATGATAATTATATTAAGGTTTAAAATATATACACTTAGATTGATACTGAAATGATTATGAGGATGAAGCTTACCCTATAAAAGATTGTAGGAGTTAAGGGAATATAGGAAAATGAAACACACACACACACACACACACACACACACACACACACACACACACACACACAAAGGACGTGTCATAATACCTCTGCATCGTCATCCTTCTATTTATCTCCGAGGACTTACAACTCATAACAACTTAGAAGACCAGGAGGAGGAGGAGGAGGAGGAGGAGGAGGAGGAGGAGGAGGAGGAGGAGGAGGAGGATAGGTGAAGTATCTATAAGATGAAAACGAGGAGGAGGTTAGGTTCAAAAAAACAAACAAAATTAACAAAAGGAGGAGGAGGAGGAGGAGGAAGACGACGAGGAGGAGGAGGAGGAGGAAGAAGAGCCCTTTTGCAAACTCCTTATGTTCTTATGTTGTCTTCCCTCCTCTCCACTCCTGTTGTCTATTCTCTCCTCTCCTCTCCTCTCCTCTCTTTTCTCCTCTCTCTTCTTCTCTCCTCTCATCCCATCTCTTCAGTTCCTTAAAATTCTCTTCTCTTGGTTAGACTAAAAGATATTCCCTCGTTTTCTCTTCTTAACTCATATCTTAATTTACAAAAGGCTCTCAATGTGCTGATTTTAATTATTAGCTTAACCCGCCTTCTGTGTTCTTTCCTTGATACGCGCTGACTTCAGTAATAAATAAGCTTCTCTCTCTTCTGACCTCTCTTCTGGCCTCTCCTTCTGTTCTCTTGTGTTGGAGCAGCGTCTAGCGGGCCTTGTGTTCCTCTTTTTGTGTTTTACCCTTGAGCTGCCTGCCTCCCCTGCTGGAAAAAAAAGGTGTGATATTTTACGCCTGTCTGTAGCTCTCTGGTGTTAGGTGTTCATGGTTTGGTGAGTTTGGGTGTGTGATGCTTAGTTTTAGGTCTCTCATTTCCATTAATTTTAGTTTTTTTTTATTCTTCTGTAGCTTGGAAGTGTTGGGTTTTCATGGTGTTGGGTGTTCATGGTTTGCTGGGTTGGGGTGTGTGATGCTTAGTTTTAGGTCTCTCATTTCCATTTAGGTTTTTTTATGTTCTTGCCTGCCTGATGTTTATTTTTAGGTTTTCTTTTTCTTTAATTTGTTTAGGCTCCTTGACTTTTTTGGTGGCTTTCAAGTGTTGGGTTTTCATGGCTTGCTGTTCATGCCTGTCTGATGTTTATTTTTAGATCTCTTTTCCATTAATGTGTTCAGTTTTTCCAGACTTCTTCATATTATATTATTTTTTCTCTTGCACTATTTTCCTGCCTTCTATAAATCATACTTTGCCTGAATGTATTTTCTTGTTATATTATCAATTTTTCCCTCTTCTCAGTACTTCTCCAGTCTGCAAACTATTATACCTTGCCCATTTGTCTTAATATACCTTGTCATGTCTCTCCTTACATGTTTTTTTTTTATTTTATAATCATAACATCAAATTTTGCCTTCTCTTAAAATTTCTCCAGGCTTCAAATAGTACCGTGCCAATTTTTGTTGCGTTTTCTATTGTTTTACCTTTTAACTTCTTTCCTCGATGGTTTTACCGTTTCTAAACCACATATTGCCCCGTTTTCTGGTACTCCTTCACACCTCTTACGAACCATACCTTGCCAAGCTTCCTAACGTTTTTCTATATTGTTCGTCTTCTCATCTTCCCTCGCAAGCTACTGTTCACACCACGACTCTCCTTGCCCAGCCATTTTTCCTTCTCATCCATACGTCTAACTTCAGCAAATCACACCTTACCTAACATATTTAACATCTCTCACCGTTTTCCTGCTCATCCTCCTCCGCACAGTACACGCCTTGCCTTATGCAGTCAGCTTTTTTCCTCTGTTCAGCTGTCGCCCCTCGAGGCAGGGACGAGCGGCGGGCGGTGAGAAGCGGGCGGCAAGAAGCAAGGGGCCGGTCCGTAGTGGGCGCGAGAGCTGGTTAGCACGGGCCCTCATCATCCCCGGCCGGCCCTGCCCCGCCGCGGCAAAAACGGAGTACCGCCGCCGGTCATAAGGCCAAATGGATGTAAATGTAATTTCATCTCTTACGTACCATTCCCCCGCGCACAACAACATGTATTTCTACGCTTCGGGTTACGCTTTCGTGCTGTATTTTCTGGTGCTGTGTGGTTTTCTTACGCCGTGTGTCTTACTGGCTGTACGTTTGTAGTTAATGTGATCTTTTTTACTGTATTCTGCAGCTGCCTGTGGCTCGAACTGCAGCTGGGAAGTACAAACAGGAATACAGGGGATATTCTATACGCTTATCTGCATGTATATTATTTTTTTTTAGTGTTGTTTGGGATGTTTGACGTTTTCTTGACCTTTTTTTTGTGTGTGTGTGTCTTAAAGTGCTTTATGCAAGTATCAGTGGGAAATTTAGTCGATTTTTCATCTCTCTTGTACCGATTCGCGTTGCTCTTTTCTGCTATGTTCATTATTTTTCTAAGGCCAGTGTAGTTTTCTGACTATAACCTCAAGGATTTGTAGACTAAACAGTAGCTACGACGTACTAGAAAATATATATCATAGGGCACGATTAACACGTAGCACACTGGAGGCTACAAAACTAAGAAAGATTACCGAAGTTTAACATTTCAAGAACTACATATATACGCATTAAGCTCGTAATATGATAACAAAAGGCATGAAATGGATGTGTAGGCAAACGCTTTTTCTTACACAAACAGCGAGGATCAAAACAGAGAATGGATACCTGTAGACAGAGATAAAAGAAGAGCTTGTGTACTCATAACTATTGATGTTTGTAGGGAAAGGTGTGAGGGAGAAACGGGAATAGCAAAAACATATGAGAAAACACCATAAAGGATAAAGAACTGGATACAGACGTGGGAGAAGAGCTTGAGTATTTATAACGATTGACGTTCGTAGGAAGAGGTGAAGAGGACCAAGGAAAATAGTAAAAATATATATAAAAACCTACCATTAGGGAGATGAGGCTCTGTGAAGGGGCGAGGGTAGAGGAACTGAGGGACACGCACGGCTAATGAAAGCTACACGAGGCGGGGTTTGCTGGAGAGGGAGAGAAAAAATATGGGAAAGATGAGCCAGCAAAAAAGTTAACAAATTGGGGATTCCTTTACGACGGAAACGAAAAAAGACAAACACGACGGAAACAAAAAAAGGAACAAATGAGTCACGACCTTTTATTATTTAGAGGCAAGAACTTACACAACGGAGGAAGAAATAATGGGAAATGGTAAATCGGGTAAACGTTTCAATTCTATAACCTCGAGAATGACATAGTGATACCAGCACCGTTAGAATATAAATGCACGTTAATTTATAGACACTGATGAATATACGCTAATAAGTATACGTTGATTATCTTACGTTACAATATAGTAATAGTAATGAGGAGGAGGAGGAGGTGGAAGTTATCAAAGGGAAGAAGAATAACCTGGAGAAAAAGAAGAAGAAAAAGAAGAAAGAAGACAAAGAAAAAAATAAGAAAAGAAGCAAAAGAAGAAAGAAAAAAATCAGTAAATGAGAAAAAGAACCCAAAGAAAAAGGAAGAAGGACACATAATAAATATAATGAAGAATACTGAAAATGGGTAAATAAAAGAGCAAATTTAAATATTGACAACGACTCTACATTTGGAAGAAGACGTAGGAAGACGGAAGGGAAAAAAGAGGAGGAGACTGAAGGAGGAGGAGAAGGAGGAGGAAGAAGAAAAAAAAGAAAAAGAGAAGAAAAAAGAGGAGAAGAAAAAGAAAAAAAGAAGAAGAGAGGAGGAGGAGGAGGAGGAGGAGAATGAGAGCTGGGTAAGAGGAGGAAAGAAGAGTAACAGAAGGAGAGGAAGGAGAGGAGGAAATTATAAACATGGGGTGACTGTAACAAGGAGACCAAACAAAGAAGTAACATTTGGAAGAGCAAGAAACCAACAAAAGAGAGAGAGAGAGGGGGAGAGAGAAGAGAAGGAGAAGGAGGAGGAGGAGGAGGAGGTGGAAGCGTGCCTTGGGGTGGTGTGTGAGAGCGGTCAAGAGCGGGGCAAACAGAGGGGGGGAGGGAGAGGAAGGAGGGGATGCAAGGGGCAAAATGGAAGGGAGGGAAGACCTGTTATCAAGGGTGGAGGGGATTACGGCGGTGTGGGTGCCTGGGATTAAGAGGGGGTGGTTGGGGGAGCAGAGAGAGAGAGAGGGAGGGAGGGGGAGGGAGAGATGGTGGGAGTGGAGGAGGAGGGAATGGTGTGTGTGTGTGTGTGTGTGTGTGTGTGTGTGTGTGTGTGTGAGAGAGAGAGAGAGAGAGAGAGAGAGAGAGAGAAAAAAATACGAAAAGAAAAAAAATACGAGAGAAAAGAAAGGAAAAAGAAAGAAGAGAAGAAAACGAAAAAAGAGACAAGAATTATAAGAAGAAAAGAGATGAAAAAGAAAGAAGAAAGTTAGAAAAAAGAAAGAAAAAGAGAAAAAAGAAAAGAGAGAAGGAACGAACGAACGAACGAACTCAGGGTTGCAGGGGTCACGTGACGAACAGGATCAAGGTCCCAGCGGGGGTATACAAGTCGTGTGGTGTAAGTCGTAAGGTTGATAAAGGCTAAAAAATAATAATAATAATAAAAAAAATACACTTCATCTAATATCCAACCTTGAGAGGGGAACGAACCCTGACCCATTACCTTTGTGAATCGGATGCGCTAGCCACTCCGCCATTGTAGAGTTGACATGGGGAGTGATTTTAAAGTAATAGGAGAGTAAGGAGAGTGAAAGAAAGGACGGGAAAATATATAAGAAAAGAAGGAATAGAGAAAAAAGCCGAAATAATAATAATAAGTGAGCAGAAATAAGTGGGATGGAGGAAGAGAAAAGGAAGAGAAGGACTAGAGAAAAGGCTGAAATAATTATTAGTAAGGAAAAGTACATGAATGGATAAGTAAAGTAAATGAAAAGAAGGAGTAGAGAAAGAGAGGAAATGATAAGTAAACAGAAGTGAGATTAGAGGAAAGAAATGTAAATAAAGAGAAGGAATAGAGAAAAAACTGAAATGATTATAAGTAAGGAAAAATAAATGAAAATGGATATGAAAAGTAAATGAAGAGAAGAATTAGAGAAAAAAAAGATGAAGGGATAATTAGTAAACAAATGTAAGTGAGAATGGAGGAAGAAAAATTAATGAAGAGAAAGAATAGAAAAAAAAAGATAAGACATAATAAGTAAGAAATTATTGAGCAAAGGTGAGCTAGGTGAGGTAAGGGAGCCGTGACCTCTCCTAACACTCACTCATGACATAGTGAACGGAAGGCCTCGTCATTATGAGTGTCGAAAGCAGCGAGTGTGTAATAAAACTGACTGTTAGCACCCTACCCGAAATTGACCTCTTCCAACCGAAAGTGACCTCTCTTCTGGCATCTTGTTTTTTTTTTCTTTTATCAGAACAGCGTAAAGCGGACTCTTGTTTGTCCTGCGAATAACAGAAGCCATGAAGCAACGTGAAAGCGAGGAAGAGTCACCCGCCGTCTAGTTCACCCTCTAAGAACCACCTCACGACCGCCTTAAAAACGAGAGATTGTGTTAATGTTACTGTGTCTCTGTTATTGCGGATACAGGTAAAGAATAGTCACTGAAGGCGGAGTTGAGGCCATTGAACTGTGCTGTGAAGGACTGGGCACGCCTTCCCATAACGCAGCGGCTAGTGAAGGGAGGTCGCAAGCAAAATGAGAGAGAAAATGTTATGAAATGTAATGATGGTTGAGGTCGCATCGTGGGAATCCTCGTGGTTTTTCTGCAACATTTCGTTCAATATAAAGCGTAGTAACGTGAGACTGGGGAGCCGGTTTTACAGTCATAAATTTGTCAAAGAACATTCTGGCAAACGATCAATTCTTCATAGCTCACAAATATGTCCCATTCAAGGCAATATAGTGAAGATTGCCCGAGTGTCTTGCCGGTGCTAACAGTCACTCCCCTTCAGCAAGAGAGTAAACAACATTCCCTTCAGGACAGAGAGGCTCAACTTTAACCTACCGCTCAGAAAGTAGTGTTTATGTATCTGTTTACTAAGTCTATCTGTGGAGTAACGATGCCAACAACTTTCTTAACACGACAAAATCAATCTTAGACTCCCTCTCGATATCCATTGCTTGTGTTTGCCTATCTATGGAGTAATTAAGTGGAGTAACTAATGGAGTAATTAACTAACTATAGCTCATTACGTAGCCTTTTTATGAAGTAGCAATATCCACACGCCAAAATCCGTTTAGTCTACCTCTCGATAGCTGTTGTTTGTCTGCTTGCCTAACTTACTAAGGGAAGAGTTTGTCAATGTCTTCGCTCCTTCATCGCTTTCACTCTTACACTCCATAAGAAGAGTCTACGTACTTGTTTACTAAGCTTGCCTGTGAAGTAACAATGTAAACAACTTTCCCTGCCCCACATTATCAGCCTTAGTCTTCTTTTCAATAAGTGTAGCGTTTGTGTGTTTGCCTAACTTGCTAAGGGAAGTTAATCAGTCTTTTTCACTCTTTCGCTTATAAATTCACGCAGCAGTGATCATATATTTGTCAAGACGGCAAACAGCTTTTCCTACAGGACAGAATGAGGTTTAGTTCCCTGACCCTCTGTTTGAATATTTGTCCAACCTGCTACTGAAAGGCTTAATCAGTATCTTCACTCCTTCATCTCTGTCACTGATAAACTCTGGAGCAACCTTTCGCCTACTGTAATCCTTTCCATGGCAAACTATTTCAAGAGCGGAGTATATGAAGACGCGCTTCAAAACATACTTGATACCACTGAAAGATTTAATCAGTATCTTCATTCCCTCATCTCTGTCACTGACAAACTCTGGAGCAACCTTTCGCCTACTGTAACTCTTCCTATGACGAACTATTTCAAGAGCGGAGTATATGAAGACGCGCTTAAAAACATACTTGATAATTCTTTGGCGCATCAGTATTCAATCTTCGTAGCGTTTTTTCAGCTTCTCGTCTAACCTTGAACTGTCGCGTTTTACGGTACAAATAAGCCTGCGACAGCCCGCGCCCACCCAGTCAGTACACGCTATTTATTTGTTCACACACATTGAGCCGATAAATCAAACGGGTTCAAAACAAAGCAGCCTGCAAGTATTATTCATGTACGAACACTGACACTGAACTATTGTCTCCCTTTACTCGCCCCACAGAAAAACGATATATAATAGTTTGTCCTTCAACACCCCCCTCCCCCCAGCACTCCCCCTTCCCCCCCACCACGCAATGTCGCTGTGTAAGTATTCTGGTACAAGCGTGTGACAGTTGTTCGCGATATGTAAAAGTCGGCGAGGCTTGCAAAAATATATTAAACCCGATGTCACGAAGACTAAAACATTATCTTATTTGAGGAATGCTTTTTTTCCCTATTAATATTTGTCCGCGGCGAGGGTAACACGGCCCGGGACAGCTATAATGGATGAGATGTTTAAATCAGCATTATGAGCCGCGTCATTGCATAGAGAAGCAAGGCTGACTGAGGCGTTGAGGACGCGGGGACGCTTGAGAGACGAGGACTGAAGGCTAATGTTTGTGCTGAAAGGAAGTTGTCTTGGCCCATTATTTTGACAGGCAGCGTTAGACCATTATTTTGACATGTAACATTAGTCCATTATTTTGACACCTACCCATCAGTCCAGCGTTAGACCATTATTTTGACATGTAACATTAGTCCATTATTTTGACACCTACCCTTAGTCCATTATTTTGACACTCGGCATCAGTCCATTATTTTGACACTCGGCATCAGTCCATTATTTTGACACTCGGCATCAGTCCATTATTTTGACACTCAGCATCAGTCCATTATTTTGACATTCAGCATCAGTCCATTATTTTGACACCTACCTTTAGTCCATCATTTTGACATTCAGCATCAGTCCATTATTTTGACACTCAGTATCAGTCCATTATTTTGACACTCAGCATCAGTCCATTATTTTGACACTCAGCATCAGTCCATTATTTTGACACTCAGCATCAGTCCATTATTTTGACACTCAGCATCAGTCCATTATTTTGACACTCAGCATCAGTCCATTATTTTGACACTCAGCATCAGTCCATTATTTTGACACTCAGCATCAGTCCATTATTTTGACACTCAGCATCAGTCCATTATTTTGACACTCAGCATCAGTCCATTATTTTGACACTCAGCATCAGTCCATTATTTTGACACTCAGCATCAGTCCATTATTTTGACACTCAGCATCAGTCCATTATTTTGACACTCAGCATCAGTCCATTATTTTGACAATCAGCATCAGTCCATTATTTTGACACTCAGCATCAGTCCATTATTTTGACACTCAGCATCAGTCCATTATTTTGACACTCAGCATCAGTCCATTATTTTGACACTCAGCATCAGTCCATTATTTTGACACTCAGCATCAGTCCATTATTTTGACACTCAGCATCAGTCCATTATTTTGACACTCAGCATCAGTCCATTATTTTGACATTCAGCATCAGTCCATTATTTTGACACTCAGCATCAGTCCATTATTTTGACATTCAGCATCAGTCCATTATTTTGACATTCAGCATCAGTCCATTATTTTGACATTCAGCATCAGTCCATTATTTTGACACTCAGCATCAGTCCATTATTTTGACATTCAGCATCAGTCCATTATTTTGACATTCAGCATCAGTCCATTATTTTGACCTCAGCATCAGTCCATTATTTTGACACTCAGCATCAGTCCATTATTTTGACACTCAGCATTAGTCCATTATTTTGACACTCAGCATCAGTCCATTATTTTGACATTCAGCATCAGTCCATTATTTTGACACTCAGCATCAGTCCATTATTTTGACATTCAGCATCAGTCCATTATTTTGACACTCAGCATCAGTCCATTATTTTGACACTCAGCATCAGTCCATTATTTTGACACTCAGCATCAGTCCATTATTTTGACACTCAGCATCAGTCCATTATTTTGACACTCAGCATCAGTCCATTATTTTGACACTCAGCATCAGTCCATTATTTTGACACACATCAGTCCATTATTTTGACATTCAGCATCAGTCCATTATTTTGACACTCAGTATCAGTCCATTATTTTGACACTCAGTATCAGTCCATTATTTTGACACTCAGTATCAGTCCATTATTTTGACATTCAGCATCAGTCCATTATTTTGACACTCAGCATCAGTCCATTATTTTGACACTCAGTATCAGTCCATTATTTTGACATTCAGTATCAGTCCATTATTTTGACATTCAGTATCAGTCCATTATTTTGACACTCAGTATCAGTCCATTATTTTGACATTCAGTATCAGTCCATTATTTTGACATTCAGCATCAGTCCATTATTTTGACACCCAGCATCAGTCCATTATTTTGACACTCAGCATCAGTCCATTATTTTGACACTCAGCATCAGTCCATTATTTTGACACTCAGCATCAGTCCATTATTTTGACACCCAGCATCAGTCCATTATTTTGACATTCAGCATCAGTCCATTATTTTGACATTCAGCATCAGTCCATTATTTTGACACTCAGTATCAGTCCATTATTTTGACACCCAGCATCAGTCCATTATTTTGACACTCAGTATCAGTCCATTATTTTGACACCCAGCATCAGTCCATTATTTTGACACCCAGCATCAGTCCATTATTTTGACACTCAGTATCAGTCCATTATTTTGACACCCAGCATCAGTCCATTATTTTGACATTCAGCATCAGTCCATTATTTTGACACAAAGCATAAGTCCATTATTTTGACACTCAGCATCAGTCCATTATTTTGACACTCAGCATCAGTCCATTATTTTGACACTCAGCATCAGTCCATTATTTTGACACTCAGCATCAGTCCATTATTTTGACACTCAGTATCAGTCCATTATTTTGACACTCAGCATCAGTCCATTATTTTGACACTCAGTATCAGTCCATTATTTTGACACTCAGCATCAGTCCATTATTTTGACACTCAGCATCAGTCCATTATTTTGACATTCAGCATCAGTCCATTATTTTGACACTCAGCATCAGTCCATTATTTTGACATTCAGCATCAGTCCATTATTTTGACATTCAGCATCAGTCCATTATTTTGACACTCAGTATCAGTCCATTATTTTGACACTCAGCATCAGTCCATTATTTTGACACTCAGTATCAGTCCATTATTTTGACATTCAGCATCAGTCCATTATTTTGACACTCAGTATCAGTCCATTATTTTGACACCCAGCATCAGTCCATTATTTTGACATTCAGCATCAGTCCATTATTTTGACACTCAGCATTAGTCCATTATTTTGACATGTAACGTCAGTCCATTATTTTGACACCCAGCTTTCGATTCAGCTTATTTTTGGATAGTTCTATGCCCATTATTGTTTTTTTTCTTCACTTTCCACTTCTGTAACACAAGGATACACGAGGATACCGTTTATTATTCCGCCATTCCCTCCCATCATGTACCCTCCGATTCAAAGCCATGATACAGCACTCCCTGTTCTTTGCCGCCCCGTGACAGGACATCATGGTCGGTATTCTGAAACACTTCCACCTCTCCACCTAAACTATTTCTTAAGGCCGGAAAGGAGATCAGTCTGGTTCTAATGAGTGTATATTTAGGTTCATGGTACAGAAGAATGGGCAGGCTATCAGAAGGGTCATAAGACTACCACTGGAAATGCCCAAATCCATACGAAAGCCTAGTCAAATCTGTGTGCTTGGCCGCCCAAAGGTATAAGAATATGACCCTAGCATTCCTCACCACTATCAAGGTGGCTGGCGGTCATAGTCGCTGGCGAGGTCGGGGCCAGCGACTTGTGTTGGGACGGACTCAACACAGCTCCTTCAGAGTGGAGGCCGTTTTACCCCCAAAAGGGGAATCACTCAACCAATAGACATTAGAAAGAGATATATGAGTTGTTGATTGATAGATTGATAGTGTGTGTGTGTGTGTGTGTGTGTGTGTGTGTGTGTGTGTGTGTGTGTGTCCTCCATGAGGCTACTTAAGACACAGCTCCCCCTTGTGGCTTGTTATTAGGAGACGAGGAGGAGGAGAAGGAGGAGGTGGAAGAAGAAGAAGAAAAGGCTAATGATGAGTGAAGGGAAGGGAGGAGGAGCAAGACGAGGAGGATTATGGATGCTGGAGTTTAAGGTAGGAGGAAGAGGAGGAGGAGGAGGGATACCGACGAAGGACTTAGCAGCAACTCCTTAAGGGCAAGAAGCGGCGTGCTGGGGGAATGCATAAACACTGTGGCCTTTCCCGGCGTCTCTTCTTCACTACCTCATTGACAGCGGGGCCTTGGCGGGGGTGGGAAGCGAGGATGGAGAGGAGAGAGGTAGAGGCAGGAGCGAGGAGAAAAAGATTACCATACACCTTTTTATCCTTACCTTACCCGCCCTGTACTAATGACTTCCTTAAGCTCACCTTTCATAGCGCGTTACGTGAGGAGGGTGATTATGTACGAGTGTCTTATTTTGGGTCTGGTCCATAGTGTTCATAAGCTTGGCGCCTCACGGGCGACCGAGAGAAAAAAACTAAAGCCTGTATTTTTAAACGTATCGGTCCTCTGATCGCCTGTTTGAAAAAGCTTCTCGTAGAAGTTGCTGAGCTTTTCGTGGACTGTTTTGTGATCCTGGTGATAGTTTTACACGACTTCTGCATCTTGAAAGGGAAAAGCACCCATAAAAACCCGGGTAGTCCTCTCTGTGGCCTGTGGAAATAGTCGTACTGGGAGCCCGAGGCGTATAAAAATATGGTTAAGACGTAATGCAAAGGGAAGAAAGAGAAGAAAAGGCTGGTTTGTAACATGAAGAGCCGAGATGATGAATGTGTTATTGGTCGTTATTTCTATAGCGTTCAGAAGCTTGGAAACTTATAAAAGAATGAGAGAAAAAAAATAGACAGATGAATAGAGGGTAGGGTGAAGAAGGGCTGAGACATGGATAGATTGATAGATAGATAGATGGATAGAGAGAGAGAGAGAGAGAGAGAGAGAGAGAGAGAGAGAGAGAGAGAGAGAGAGAAAAAATCCTAGGTTGCAACATTAGGAGACTGGAAGCGAGCATAATGGATTAGGGAACAGGTAATGACTTATGCAATTAATCCCCTTACAATAGCCTTTTCTCCTCCTCCTCCTCCTCTCTCCCATCACCCATCCTGCCTCCCATAATGATTCCCTTAAGCTTACCTTTCCCAGACTGTTACCTGAGTGATTCGAATATTTTATTGGTGTTATGTTCCTCACTCCATTACCTCACCTATCTCCCGTAATACCTTTCCTAATTAAACTCACCTTTCATAGACGATTATCTGAGTCTTGTGTAGCAGAGGTATTACTTATTTTTGATTAACTTTATGTTCCTTTTATTATTCTTTCCTTATCGTATCCTCCTCCTCCTCCTCCTTCCTCACCTTGCCTTCCTATCGTGATATTTTTCTTAATTGATTTAACGCACCTTTTTGTGGACGATTATCTGAGTCTTTACAGTAGAGTGATTAGGATTATTTCATTGGTATTATGTTCTTATACTTTTTTTTCTCCTCATGTTTTTCTCCTCCTCCTCCTCCTCCTCCTCCTCCATCACGTCTCTTACCTCACGTGATACCTTTCGTAATTGATCATTCTCACCACCGAAAGGTGGACAAGACTCGGCGGTAACTGAAAATCCCAGCTTGTGGCGGCGGGCAGGGTGCGAACCGCGTCCTCCGCCAGCACGCTTTCCTCAGCCAGCGCCTCCCCCACATTCATGGTGCGGAGGTCTCGTCTAATTATCACCAGGCTCATAACACTGCCCATGGAAATACTAACGCCACGACTACTACCAAAGCCTTATCTACTGTGGGTGTTGAGCCCTGAAATGTCTGCGCCGTGTTCCCTCCACGCTGAGACGAGACTACAGAGCGCTGACTGAAACATTTGAAACATTTGAAACATTTATTAATAGCCTATTAGGTATAGTTACATATGTTTTTGTATGTATTGTTAGAGGCCAGCCTTTATATAAGCATAAGCTTTTCAGGCTTTTCAAGCTGTTTAGAAGCGCTGACACCCTTAAAGGAAAGCAATTAGCCGTCTCCGACTAAGGCATTCCGCTTATCTTAGTTATCGAGCGGCGCGCGTTCCTTCCATACCAATGCCTCTGAATACTTGTCCGGTGCGTCTGTTTTTTTTCATCTTTTTTTTCTTTTGCTCAGTGGTCATTCTCTGCATTCTTAGCGGGAGCCTTTGGCATTCTTAACACGTCCGCTGCACTTGGATATATTTTTCTTGTAGACTTTCATACGCAGCTACATTTAGACTTATATACTTCTCTGGAAGGTGTGTGTGTGTGTGTGTGTGTGTGTGTGTGTGGTTTGGTCTTCCATCTCCATCTATTTACACACACACACACACACAAACTAATAGACGCTCCATTCATTATAAATCTTCTAAACACTTACAAGCTACACGTTTTTTTCTAATCATCATCATCATCCTCATTCCGAACAAGTACTAATTGGGGGTATAATATTTCCACTTATTTACCTGTAGCGTTTAGAGAGGCGGGTCGTTGTTCTTTTTTCTTGCACTAAAGTCTCGGGTGATGCATCGACCACCTCCTCGTTCGTGTTCCTTCTTAATTACTACCACTAAGACGCCGCCGTTTAATGACTACTGTGGATGATACTACCGCCCCTCTACCGCTACCTACTCCCACTGCTCCTCCTCCTCCGCCGCTGCCCCTGCTCTCACCACCATCACTAATGCTACCAACTACAACAACAACAACAACAATAAGGGGAATCTTAACACCACCACGACTACTCATACCACCACCATTGTTGCTACTACTACTACTACTGCTATCACCACCTCCACTACTACTACTACTACTACTACTACTTCTACCCCTACTGCCAGCACCACCACCACCCAATCTCGTCTGGCCACACCTCCGCCTCTTCCTAACTCCCTCCAGCCGGCTCATTATAGCCTGCCGCACACACTGGTTCGTCTAATCCCTCTCCCCAGCCCTTCATCTCCCTCTGATCTACGCCTCATCTCCTGCTGTTGTATCCCCATCTCCTTTCCTCATCTTCTTCAAGCATCTTTCTGACTCCCACTTAAAGTCTCACTCACTCCTCCTCCTCCTGCTGCTAATTCTTCTTCCTCTTCTTCTTCTTCCTCCTCCTCCTCCTCCTCCTCCTCTGACTGGCTTTTATCCCTTCTTAGTGCTTCCCTTTTATTCCTCTCCCTTCATTTTTTCTTCCTTAAGCATAACTCCCTTCCCTCCCCTTTCTCTCTCTCCCTCCCTCCCTCTCTTCCTTCTCTCATGTAACATCTATAAGTTGTCTCTCTACTCCTCTCTCCTCTCCCCTTCCCTCCCTTTTACCTCCTCGATTCCTCTTTCTCCCTCCCTTTCTCACTCCCTTCTCTCCTCTTCTCTCCCTCTCTTTATTCCTATCTCCTGGTAATCCTTTTTCTCTCCTCTTTCCATTTCTCTTCTTCCCTCCATCACTTCCCTCTCTCTCCCTTCCTCTCTCCCTTTGTCCCTCTCTCTCCCTTCCTCCCTCCTTGAGTCTTCATTCGAGTAATATCTATTAGTATAAGTACGTTCCTCCTCTCTCCCTCTCCTTCCTTCCCTCCTTCTTCCCTCCTCTGCTACCCTTCATCCAGGTAATATACATTAGTACAAGTCCTCGCCCTTTCTTAACCCTTTTATCCTTCCCTTACACTCCTCCTCCCTTCCCTTCTTTACCACACCTTTAACCATCCATCCTTCCTTCATCTTCCCCCCTTTTCTCCTTCCTTCCCCTCCCTTTCCTTCCCTCCCATCTTCTCTCCCCCTCTTCCCTCGTCTCCTTCCTTCCGTTCCTTACCCCCACCCCTTAACCCTTCCTTCATCCTCCCCTACTCCCCTCTCCTTGTCTCTCCTTCCTTTCCCCTCCTTCCCTTTCCTCACCCCCTTGACCCTTTCATCCTTCCCTTACTATTCCTCCCCAGTGCATTCTACCTTCCCTTTCCTCACCCCAAGCCGCTCCCTTCCTCCTTTCCCCTTCCCTTCAAGTCCTCGAACGCCAGCTCATGACTTAACGCGAGCGACAGCAAGTAATAAGATCCGATCGGGCGTGATCATGTTGTATATATTTACTCGGTCAATCGGCTTGGCTCCTCCCGACCGGCGCTACTTCATGCCCAAAGCCGCTAACGAGGGATGAGGCGACGCGGGGCCTGATGAAGAAGCCCCGAGCGACGTGTGCTGGCCGTCACTGATTCAGTTTATGATAGAGTTCCGTAATCGCCTTAACGCCGACAAATACTGACCGGCCAAGGGGTTATGCTGGTGCCTGTCCTTCCCCTCCGCCGCCCCCCTTCCTCCGCCTGTCCTCCCACCTTCCCCAGTCCCTGACCCTCTCCCTCCCTCCCCGTGTCTTCTTGGGTTGGCATATTGATTTGTTGTTTTTTCTTCTCCTTGTATTGATCTCTTTGTGGTTCTTCTTCTTCTTGCCTCTGGTACTTATGGGTCTTAGTTGAGCTCGCTTTACTCCTCCTCCTCTTCCTCTTCTTCTTCTTCTTCTTCGTCCTCCTTCTTACTCTCCTCCTCTATCTCCTCTTCGTCCTCCTTGTCCTTGTTCTTGTCCTCATTTATATTCTTCCTCGTCTCGTCCTCGTCCTCCTTCACTTCCTCCTCGTCATCCTCGTTCTCGTCCTCCTCCTCCTCCTCCTCCTCCTCCTCTAGCGTGCAGTAATTAATATCAACGCTGGCTAACAAACATCGCATCACTAATTAATTTTAAGAGGTAGCGTCTCTATAAAAGAAATCAGGTTCTGCTCGTAAGAAAAATAGTAGTATTGGTATCCGAGTTATGTGTTTGATGGCGCACTTAATGTAGACTAATGTAATAATAAGAACATAAGAACGTAAGGAGTCTGCAAGAGGCCGGTTGGCCTATACAAGGCAGCTCCTGTACACTCAACCCCACCTAACCTCACCATCCATGGCTTTATCTAACCTCTTCTTGAATGTATCTATGGTATTGGCACCCACAACATGGCTCCCAAGCCTGTTCCATTCGTCCACCACTCTATTAGTGAACCAATTCTTGCCTATGTCTTTGTTGAATCTGAATTTGTCTAACTTAAAACCATTTCCACGCGTCCTACCTGGCTCTTTCACTCTCAAAATTTTATTGACTGATGACTATGATAGGAGTAATAATAATAATAATAATAATAATAATAATAATAATAATAATAATAATAATAATAATAATAATAATGATGATAATATTGATAATGGTAATAATAACATAGACGTCGTGGAGCAAATACTACTATTACTACTACTACTACTACTACTACTACTATTACTGCTACCATTACTACTACCACTACCACTACAACTATCACTACAACTACCACCACTACTACTACTACTACTACTACTACTACTACTACTACTACTACTACTACTACTACTACTACCACCACTTCTACCACTTCCACTACTACTACTACTACTACTACCATCAATAATAATAATAATAATAATAATAATAATAATAATAATAATAATAATAATAATAATAGTAATAGAGGGATGGGCTGGACGGGTTGTCAGACGAGGTTGTGAAGTGAATCGTAAGGAACACATTTATTGAAAATCTCGCGAGCGTCTGTCATCTGTGATTGGCTTTACGCATATATTTTTTTTCATTTATTCAGTATTTATTTATTTTTTTGCTCATCATCGACAAGTTTATGGCAAGGCGACCGAGGCTGATCTTGTCAGTCTGGGTATATTTATGTTTATTCTCTCTCTCTCTCTCTCTCTCTCTCTCTCTCTCTCTCTCTCTCTCTCTCTCTCTCTCTCTCTCTCTCTCTCTCTCTCTCTCTCTCTCTCTCTCTCTCTCTCTCTCTCTCGCACATACACGTAGATAAGAGAGAGAGAGAGAGAGAGAGAGAGAGAGAGAGAGACTGCATAATCCGTGAGTCTGTGTCACGGAACATCTTTGAAATTCGTTATTTCCCTTCAAGATTAAATACGTATGCAAGATTCAAGGTTACATTTTTTTTCTCTTTCCGATCAGGAGAATGTTCACGATACATTAGGTTTTATCTCATTCTCTTTTTTCTTCTCTCCCAATAATGAGAGGGAGTAAAACGATCGAAGAGTGGAGGAATAGGAGGGGTAGGAGACTTAGTTTTTTGTTGACTGGTACCAACACCTATATTATAAACTCATGAGATTACTTCCTACATATATGATTTTTCTGAGTCAAGACTTTTTGTGATTTTGTTGTTAGGTTATGTTTGTGGTATGTCCAAACACATGATAGCCTGCAACTTATGGTATAAATCAACAAAGAATAACCTCACTTTGTTGTATAGAAAGTCTCATTAGTAAGGAAGCATATATGACTTTTCTAAGTCAAGACCTATAGCAACTGTTTGGGTTTTGTTAGGTTTGGAAAAAGAACTCAAATTAATATTCGTAGAAACTCAAGGTCGCTCTACTTTGCAATTCTCTACATAAGAAGAGGAAAGGAGAAAAAAGAGGAAAAACAAAACCATCTGAAATTGATGGGGAGGCAAAAACAAATCGGAAAATAAACCTCGAAACTCAAGGCTGCTTCGTGACAAAACTAATCTCGAGGCTGACGCGTGACGAAGAGAGACTCACGAAGAACAGCGACTACGCGGCTTCCCCCCAACGCGTTATTTCCGCCGGGCAGCGCTGACGGGAATGGGCCGGCGCGGGAAGAAGAATTAGAGGTCTGTTTGTGGCCTCAGCGCGGGCGATTACGTGCTTGATAACAAAGGAAAGATTGATGTAAAATGAACGAAGGCAAGGAAAAGAGAGAGAGAAAAGAGGGAAAGGCATAGAGAAAGGAGAAAAAGGAGGAAAGTACATGAGATTTGAGACGAAAGGGCAGGATAGCAAAAAGGAGGTCCGTTTGCGGCCTCTACACGGACGCTTGCGTGTTTGATAACGGAGAAAAGTCGTTGCGATAATGAAGGAAGGCAGGAAAGTGACTAGATGAGAAGGGAGGGCATAGAGGAAGGGGAAAAGACGGGAAGTATATAAGACTAGAGACGAGAGGAGAGGATAGGAAAAATAGTTGTTTGTAGCCTTAACACAGGCGATTACGTGCCTGATAAGAATGGAAAAGCTGATGTAAAAATGAACGAAGGGGGGAAAGAAGCAAGAGGAAAGAGGGAAGGTCGTAGAGGAAGGGGAAAATACGTTTATATGTCTTAAAAACTCCAGATTCTTGCTTGACAATAGAGAAAAAGAAGAGAGAAGAAATTAAGTATTACCAAAGAAACTAGAAACGAGGAAGGGAAAGAAACAAATGAAATAAGTAAAATAAAAAAAAGAAGAAAGAAATGTAAAGTAAGGTAAGGAGAGAGATGGAGAGAAAAAGGTTAATTTGTATTCTAAAAGTCCTTGACAGCGAAAAAGATTAGGAAATAGTACAAAAAAGTACCTGAGGAAGCCAGTTTAGAGAGAGGAATGAACTTATAAGAGTAAAAAAGGTGAAAATATGTTTGTGTGTATCTTGAAAGACTCGAGATTCCGTGATTGATAACAGAGATAGCAAAAGATAGTGGAATGGGGAAAGAGGGAAGGAGGGAGACTAAAGGAAATGGAAAGAAGAGGAAAGGAATGGAGAGAAATGAAAGTAGACAGAAGTAGAAAATTTAATTAAAGACAAGATTGTATAGTATAGTAGAAGAAGGGATAATAGAAGGAGGGACAGAAAGGAAAAAAGGGAAGAAGTGGAGAGTAGTGAAAAGAGAAGGAAAACATGAAGAAAAGAAAAATGAGGAAAATAAGAAGGGGAAAGTTAGATGAAGTTAATGGAACAAATATTCAATTAAATGAACTTACAACAGGAACTAAGAGACAATGAATAAGAGGAGGAGGAGGAGGAGGAGGAAGAGGAGGAGGTGGAAGGAGCAGAAGAAAGGAAGTGAAAGACGAGTTGCAGGAAGAAGAGGAAGGAGAATGAGGAGAAAGAGGAGGTGGAGGAGAAAGGAGGAGGAGGAAGATGAAGAGAAGGAGGAGGAGGAGGTGGAAGGAGTAGAAGAAAGGAAGTAGAAGACGAGTTGCAGGAAGAAGAGGAAGGAGAATGAGGAGAAAGAGGACGTAGAGGAGAAAAGAAGAGGAGGAAGAGGAGGAGAAGGAGGTGGAAAAAGCAGAAGAAAGGAAGTAGAAGACGAGTTGCAGGAAGGAGAATGAGGAGAAAGAGGAGGTGGAGAAGCAGGTGGAGGAGAAAGAAGGGGAGGAGGAGGAGGAAGAGGAGGTCAAGGCATTATGTAAATAGACAAAGACACACGTTATCACGATCACACAATAACAAAACCAGTTCGCGTGTGTTAATAATAATGATGGCGAGGCTACGGAATTCCTGGGTCCTGAAGAGAGAAATACTGGCAATGGTCGAAAAAAAGAAAACGCTGATTACATAATGAGTTAGTGTGTGCGTGCTTGTGTGTGTGTGTGTGTGTGTGTGTGTGTGTGTGTGTGCGTGTGCGTGTGTCTGTGTGTGTGTGTGTGTGTGTGTGTGTGTGTGTGTGTGTGTGTGTGTGTGTGTGTGTGTGTGTGTGTGTGTCCATTAAGTGTCAATAAACAACACACAATGAGAGAGAAAAAAAGCATCTGTTTGTAAGCGACTGGCGGGAGACTGTCACACTGAGAGCGCCTTAGATAAATGGTTTATTGATGAGTCCGGTTAGCTGAGGAGGAGTACAAAGGAAAAGCAAACAGCAACTGACCTCTTGGTCCTAACTAGGCTGTTTGTTGTTGCTACCATCTACTCTAATCTACGAGTCAGAGATACAGGAGAGTAAAGGCGAAGGAAGAAGGAGGAGGAGGAGGAGAAGGGGGATGGTGTGTGTGTGTGTGTGTGTGTGTGTGTGTGTGTGTGTGTGTGTGTGTGTGTGTGTGTGTGTGTGTGTGTGTGTGTGTGTAATTGTAAATCACTTCATGTATAATTTCCTACATAATTGAGACACACACACACACACACACACACACACACACACACACACACACACAGGTGACCCGGCTCGGCATTTCCTGTCTGTTTTTTTTCTTCTTCCTTTTATTCCGTGTTACCAGACGCTGTAAAGTCCAAACAAGTCTTTTCCTTTCTCTCTCTCTCTCTCTCTCTCTCTCTCTCTCTCTCTCTCTCTCTCTCTCTCTCTCTCTCTCTCTCGACTTACTTTCATGAATATATTTCTCGTAAGATTTCCATTCATAATTTGAGTCAAAATACTTTTATTCTTCAATAAAATTACGTATTTATAATTTGCAATTCTTCCCAGATGACTGATGTTACATAGATCCTGATTCTTATAGATGTTGATGTTAGTATTGCTGTTGTTGTTGATACTATTGTTGTATTATTGTATATGTCTGATTAATAGATAGATAGACAGATAGATAAACTGATAAGAGATAGATAGATAGATAGATAAATAGATTGATAGATAAATAGATAGATAGATAGAAAGAGAGAGAGAGACGGCCAGCTAGCCCCGCCCACTTGCCTTGCCCCCCGCCCACTCACAGAGGTCGGGCGTGGGCGGACGCTTGACCCTCAGAAGCTGATACGCAGTTCACACACACACACACACACACACACACACACACACACACACACACACACACACCTATAATGATCACTACATATAATCCAGTCCAACTCTCTTCTTCGGTTGTAATTATATTAATCTACTCCATCTGCCCTACTGGAGGAGGAGGAGGAGGAGGAGGAAAAATAAGAAGCATAATAAGAAGAGGAAGCTACAAAGAACGTGGAATTGAAGGATAGGCGGCAGGAGGAGGAGGAAAAACGTAAGAGAATATGGAATTGGAGATATTCATATAAGAGAAGAATTACAAGAACGGGTTGGAAAAGGGCGAGGAGGAGAGGAGGAGGAGGAGTAGGAGGAGAAGGAGGAGGAGGAGATGTAAAAGTAGATACCAGAACTAGGTCTAACGAAAGAAGAATGGCTAGCAACAGTAAGAGGAGGAGGAGGAGGAGGAGGAGGAGGAAGAAGAAGAAAAAGAAGAAGAAGAAGAAGAAGAAGAGAAGCGAAGGAGGAGGAGAAATCAGAGGAGGAGGAGGAGGAGATGAAGGAAGAGAAGGAAAAAAATCGTAATAATGCATAATAGATCAGGCCTGAGCGAGGTCTAATAATACTGTTGATCAAAAATAGCTTGCCGGAGCCCCGCGCAGGAATGGACAATCACTGCATAATGGACGAGGCAGCGAAGGCAGGACGCTCCCCGGCCCACGCCCTTGCCTAACGTGTGTGTGTGTGTGTGTGTGTGTGTGTGTGTGTGTGTGTGTGTGTGTGTGTGTGTGTGTGTGTGTGTGTGTGACGGTGCTGCCCTTTCCTGCCCCTCCCTGCCTGCCCCTGCCCTTTCTTGCCCCTGTCGCCCCTGTAGCAATGCTGGGTGACACTAGTTTTTCTCTCTCTCTCTCTCTCTCTCTCTCTCTCTCTCTCTCTCTCTCTCTCTCTCTCTCTCTCTCTCTCTCTCTGATTTCTTTAAAACCACTTCTTAAAATGTGTGTGTGTGTGTGTGTGTGTGTGTGTGTGTGTGTGTGTGTGTGTGTGTGTGTGTGTGTGTGTGTGTGTGTGTGTGTGTTTGTGTTTGTTTGTTAGACTTGCACCTGCCTGCCTAGCTCACCTTCCCCCTCCCCCCACATGCTATTGTCTCCCTCCTCCTCCTCCTCCACTCTCACTCTCACTCCAAACTCTTCACGCTACAAACTAACCTGAGAACAAGAAACTACGGAAAAACAATTCAAGGAAAGCGATGCAATACCGACATCGGCAGGAGTTATTTCTCGAATAGAGTTGTTCGCCACTGGAACAGCCTTCCTGCAGAAGTGGTTAGCGCAGAGACCATCAACTCCTTCAAGAAACGCATTGATCGCCACTTTGCTGTAACGGGAGTGAACTGAACGTTCCCAAGAGTAGGTACACAAGTGCTTTAATCCTTCCCTGCAAGCCACTCCTATGGCAAACGGATTGATTAAATCACTGAACGCAGGCAGCCTAGTGCTGAGCCAACAGGCTTTCTGCTGCCTGCTAGTCCATGTTTCCATGTTTCCTCCTCCTCCTCCTCCTCCTCCTCCTCCTCCTCCTCAGTAGCATAGCGCCTCGACCACCTGCATCTCTCCCTCCTCTGTGTGATGTGCATGTCCAAAGTGTGAGATACCTAACGTGCCTCTCCTCCTCCTCCTCCTCCTCCTCCTCCTCCTCCTCCTCTCTCTTCAGTCTCACTCTCCTCTTCCTCTATCATAGTTATCTTTTTCTTTTCTTTTTCCATTTTTTTCTTTTTGTTACTTCTCATTTTTCATTGTTCCCTAAGTTCAGTTATCAGAGAGAGAGAGAGAGAGAGAGAGAGAGAGAGATCAACGCTAATACACATCTTCCCCCAGTTTACGGGCGTCAGTATATCAAAAGCTTTTCCCGGACGCAGCCAACGCGGAATCATTTTTTGCGGATTTAACAAGAGAGTATTAATGTCCGACACTATTCTTTTGCGGGATTGTGAAATTTGCCAAGAAAGGAGGGCTTGAGGAGAGGAGAGAAGAGAAAAGAATTGGAGGGAGAAAAGGAGGGATGGAGAGAGGAAAGGAGGAACGAAGGAAGAGATGGAGAAAGGAGGAGGGAGAGATGGAGAGATGAGAAGAGAAAAGGAAGAACAGAAGATTGGAGGAAGAAAACGAAGGACAGACAGGTAAGCGTTGGACAGGTGTGCCGGCCCGACCAGGTCGTGTGTTGGTGTGTCTGAAGTAAGTTTGAAGAAGTCTCTCTCTCCTTCCCATCTCCCTATTTCTTCTATACACTGCCTGTTCCTCTCCCCCTCTCCCATATCCTTCACTTATCTTTCCTCATTTCTTGAAGTCTATTTTGTTCCCCTACAGTTCTTCTCCACAAAATCTCCCTATTTTCATGCGGTCTTCGGTGTCAGGCACGTATCCCTCTTTCGCTCTCTCTGTTTCTCACCCTCTCACTCACTTATTTTTATTTCCAGTTGCTCCACTTGCTCCAGTTGCTCTTTCACTATGGGTCTAGTTCTCGTCCTCGCCTTCTTCTGCTGGACATGGACGGCCACCTTGGCCCAGGAGCCATGGGTCATTGCACCCAAGGCCCTCGCCAAGGATGTGGACGGCAACGGCGACAGCCCGCGCCCGGACGGGTCCCTCCTCTTCCCGACAAGTCCGGGCGCGGCAGAAAGGACCAGGCTGCTGGGAATAGCCCGGTTCTGCCTACAAGACGCCGTCGCCCTTCGGGGCAGGAGCAATGTTCAACAGGAGGTCCTAACAAGCCTCCTGCAGCAACAGGCCAGCTGGCGGAAGGCCTTGGAATTCCAGGGGCAGAAACTCCTCCAGCTGCAGGAGCGCCACCAGGAGCTGCTGGGCAGGCACATGCTCTTCGCCACCCAGCACGAAGCCCTGGAGGAGGACCACGCCGCCCTGCAGCGGCAGCACGCAGGACTGCTGGATGAAACGCTCCCGCTGCGTGCTGCCCAGGAGAGGGACCGAAGGGCCGGCGAACACCTCCGGCTGGAAAATGCTCTCCTTGCCTCCTCCCTCCAGAAGACCCGCCAGGAAGCTGCCGCCCTGCATAGGGTTATCCAGGCACAAGAAATGGCGAGGAGGGAACAGGAGAGCACAAGGCTATCGCTAGATCAAGATAGTTCCGCCCTTCCTGACGGTGAAGATGTCACCGATGAATATACCAGTGGCACGAATGAAGAGGTGGAAGACACCATTGAATATGCCACCGATGAAGATGCCACTGGCATAAATGACGAAATGGAAGAGCCAATTGAAAATGTCAACGATGACGATCCCAATGGCATGAATAACGAAACGGAAAAGACAATTGAAAATGTCAACGATGAAGATTCCACTGCCATGAATGACGAGATGGAAAAGACAATTGAAAATGTCAACGATGAAGATTCCACTGCCATGAATGACGAGATGGAAAAGACAATTGAAAATGTCAACGATGAAGATGCGAATGGCATGAATGACGAGATGGAAAAGACAATTGAAAATGTCAACGATGAAGATGCGAATGGCATGAATGACGAGATGGAAAAGACAATTGAAAATGTCAACGATGAAGATGCGAATGGCATGAATGACGAGATGGAAAAGACAATTGAAAATGTCTACGAGGAAGATGCCACTGCCATGAATGACGAGATGGAAAAGACAATTGAAAATGTCAACGATGAAGATGCGAATGGCATGAATGACGAGATGGAAAAGACAATTGAAAATGTCAACGATGAAGATGCGAATGGCATGAATGACGAGATGGAAAAGACAATTGAAAATGTCTACGAGGAAGATGCCACTGCCATGAATGACGAGATGGAAAAGACAATTGAAAATGTCAGTGATGAAGATGCCATTGACATGAATGGCGAGATAGAAGAGACAATTGAAAATGTCAACGATGAAGATGCCATTGACATGAATGACGAGATAGAAGAGACAATTGAAAATGTCAGTGATGAAGATGCCATTGGCATGAATGGCGAGACAGAAGAGCCAATTGAAAATCTCAACGATGAAGATTTCATTGACATGAATGGCGAGACAGAAGAGCCAATTGAAAATGCCAACGATGAAGATGCCATTGGCATGAATGACGAGATAGAAGAGCCAATTGAAAATGTCAGTGATGAAGATGCCATTGACATGAATGGCGAGATAGAAGAGCCAATTGAAAATGTCAGTGATGAAGATGCCATTGACATGAATGACGAGATAGAAGAGCCAATTGAAAATGTCAGTGATGAAGATGCCATTGACATGAATGACGAGATAGAAGAGCCAATTGAAAATGTCAGTGATGAAGATGCCATTGGCATGAATGGCGAGATAGAAGAGCCAATTGAAAATGTCAACGATGAAGATGCCATTGGCATGAATGACGAGATAGAAGAGCCAATTGAAAATGTCAGTGATGAAGATGCCATTGGCATGAATGACGAGATAGAAGAGCCAAATGAAAATGTCAGTGATGAAGATGCCATTGGCATGAATGACGAGATAGAAGAGCCAATTGAAAATGTCAACGATGAAGATGCCATTGACATGAATGACGAGATAGAAGAGCCAATTGAAAATGTCAGTGATGAAGATGCCATTGACATGAATGACGAGATAGAAGAGCCAATTGAAAATGTCAACGATGAAGATGCCATTGACATGAATGGCGAGATAGAAGAGCCAATTGAAAATGTCAGTGGTGAAGATGCCATTGGCATGAATGACGAGATAGAAGAGCCAATTGAAAATGTCAGTGGTGAAGATGCCATTGGCATGAATGACGAGATAGAAGAGCCAATTGAAAATGTCAGTGATGAAGATGCCATTGGCATGAATGACGAGATAGAAGAGCCAATTGAAAATGTTAGTGATGAAGATGCCATTGGCATGAATGACGAGATAGAAGAGCCACTTGAAAATGTCAGTGATGAAGATGCCATTGGCATGAATGACGAGATAGAAGAGCCAATTGAAAATGTCAGTGGTGAAGATGCCATTGGCATGAATGACGAGATAGAAGAGCCTATTGAAAATGTCAGTGGTGAAGATGCCATTGGCATGAATGACGAGATAGAAGAGCCAATTGAAAATGTCAGTGATGAAGATGCCAATGGCATGAATGACGAGATGGAAAACACAGCCGAAGATGTTACAGACGAATGAACCAGTGCCTGTTCGGGCAAGATTTCTCACAAAAGCCTGTGACAGGCCTTAGACCCGGGCCTTGAGTTCGCTGTCTGGACTTGCATTTCTTACATTTCTTACATTACTTAAAACCTTTCTATCTATGAGTAAATCGTCCTGAAGGTAATATTTGAATCACAGAGTTTTACATTCAGAGTTACATGCCAGAGCGCGCGTCCCCCATCCCGCTGCCTCGTGCCGGGGGTGTCAGCCGCCCCCGCATCGGCCGTGGCTGTGCCCAGCTCGTCCCAAACCGACGACTTCACTCACCTCGCTCTCGCCCGGTTTCCTGACCACGCCATTCATTATCTAAAAAAAGCTGAGACCGCCATCGTCTTTCTGGGAAAATTCTTGCATCACACTTGCATGAATTTGAAACAATACTATGAAACCAAATGTACGAAAGTGAGAGATAAATAGAATGGCGCATAAACATTTTCCTGCACCTCTTTCCCTTCAGCTCCTCATACTCGGCTGTTTTTCCTCCATGCAGGAATATTAGCGGCAGATAAATAGATACAAATAATTAAGTAGAAGGTTGAATAGTAACATACAGATAGACAGATTGCCAGGGAGATAAATAGTTCGATAGAAAGATATTGGAAAGAAAGGAATAGAGAAAACAAAAAAACGGTAGAAGTGTTTAGGTAGATATATAGAAGACGGAATAGAGAACTAAACATATCAAGGGACACAATGACAAGCAGACAGATAGACAGTTAGATAGAAAAGTATAGAAAAAAAAACAGAAATCAGTACTTGACCTGACATTTCATATGCACCCATTGCCTTCTTGCCATCTATAGTCTTCCCAATATAAAGGTGGGGTGAGAAAGATAAAGGAAAAGAAAGACCAGAGAGATAAAGGAAGGAAAGGAGAGAGCGAAAAGAGGAAAGGAGGAGGAGGTTGGCGTGGGAGGAAAGAGTGGAGAGAAGGTATATACAGAGGGGTGGAGGGAGGAAAGAAGGGACGAGAGAGACACATAAGAGAAAGAGGAGGAAGCAAGGACAGAGAACAAAAAGGTGGATAGACGTAATAGACAAAATAGACGGGTGGAGAGACGGAGTGTACGAGAAAGCGAATGAAAGGGAGAACAGAGAGCCAGAGAAGAAAGTGGAGAAATAAGAGAAAGGAACAATATATGAAGGACAAGGACAGATGTTGAAGATAAGAACGTACATAGAATAATAAGAACAGAATGAGGAGGAGGAGGAGGAGGAGGAGGAGGAGAAGGGAAAGGCGAAGATGTGTCAGCCAGGGCGTGTAGGAGCTAATAAAATGTGGCTATTTATGCGGTTGTGGGTGACAGTTTAAAGGTCATTACGATATTTTGGCCCTTGGGTACATCTGGCTACACTCTTTTCATGACACACACACACACACACACACACACACACACACACACACACACACACACACACACACACAAAAGGTACATCTGGCTACACTGTTTTCATGACACACACACACACACACACACACACACACACACACACACACACACACACACATCTGGATACACTCTTTTAATGACACACACACACACACACACACACACACACACACACACAAAAGGTACATCTGGCTACACTGTTTTCATGACACACACACACACACACACACACACACACACACACACACACACACACACACACACACACACACACACACAAAAGGTTAATTTGACTACACTGTTTTCATGACACACTCAAAAGTAAAATAAATGGAATAAAATAGAATAAAATAATAGAAAATAAAATGAATTAATAAATAAGTAAAATTATAGGAAACAAACTTCTTTCATTGCAATTCCTCCTCTTCCCAAATTTCCTCTCTCTCTCTCTCTCTCTCTCTCTCTCTCTCTCTCTCTCTCTCTCTCTCTCTCTCTCTCTCTCTCTCTCTCTCTCTCCCCCCCCTTCCGTCTCTCCTCCGTCCCTCCTTTCCTCCTTTACGTAAAGAAAAAAAGAAATTAGGAGGGGAAACTATTTATGATTTTCTTCCAGCTCACCGAAGCGTATCACATCAAAACATACCCCGCTTTATAAAACAAGAAAAACACGTCGATTTGAATAATAAAAATGAATTAATACACTTTTACTTCTTATGGCGCTGGGCTGAGGCGAATGTTAATAAGGAGATCTAAATACAGTGATATGGAGGTGTATTGTTTCGGCCACATAAATAAAAGCAACATTGATTTGTATAATAATAATAGATTCGATGCTTTCTCGTGCACTGGCGGCGGGATATGTTGAAATAAGACCTTGATTGGGACACAACACGGACTTAATGCTGCTTTCTCCCTTCCCCAAAACAGCCCAGCGTCTCTTTCACAATGGCTCTGGAGAGGAAAATAATACTGCGAATGGGTCTTCCCTATTCATAAACTACAGCTCTCCTTCCTCATGTTTTATCTTTTAATTCCAACAGCGCTTCACTTGATCGGGACACAGTCTTAACCCTGCTTTCTCCCTTACCCCAAAAAGCCCAGCATCTCTTTCACAATGACTGGAGAGGAAACTAATATACTGCATTTCAACGAGTGGGTCTTCCCTTTTTCATCATAAACCACAGCTCTCCTTCCACTTAGATTATAGTTTCATCTTCACTTGATCGGGACACATTTTTAAGGCTTTCTCCCGACACCCCAAAAGCCCAGCATCTCTTTTACAACGATTCTGGAGAGCAAAACAACTCTGCATTTATATGAGTTGGTCCTTGAAACAGAAAAAAAATGTACTTATTGAGATTTATCTTTAATTCAGTTAGATAGCACTTTACTTGAGCGAGACACACACTTAATACTGCTTTCTCCCTCACCCCCAAAAGTTCAGCATCTCTTCACAACGACTCTGAAAAGCAAAACATGAATGCATATATACGAATTTGCTTTTTCTTCCTCATAAACCACAGCTCTCCTTCAACTTAGGCTCCTAAACAAAAAGAAATGCATGTATTAGGTTTTCTCGCCTCAAAAACCACGTCACTTCTTTCGAAACGCTTCTCAAAACACGAAAAAAAACCTCAGCACTTTCTATAATCCGATCTGCTCTCGCGCCCGGCTGGCAGGAAATGTTTAATAAGACTGCGATGCCGTGTTTGGCCGCGGCGTTACCCGGCCCGAGTGCTTGACCCTCTGGCTGCCCGGGGGTCGTTGGCCAGCCTCCTCCCTCGGCCCCGGGGTCAGCGGGTCTCATATAAGGCCACGCGTCGCCTTATGAGTGAACTGCCCGCGAACACAGACCCGCCGATGGACGCCCGACAAGCAGGGACCAGACACACGCCCTCCTTAGCGGCGATTCGGGCCAAGCATTAGACTTCTCTCTCCTAATTTACTACAGCGTTAAATCGGAACCCAGGGGCGGAGGGTCCTGAGCTGCTTGCATGGCGGGGCGGAGCGCGCGCACACACACACACACACACACACACACACACACACACACACACACACACACACACACACACACATCGGCCAAACTAAGCAGCTGCGGGAGTGACACGTAATCCCCTGAAATAATATGCAGATTTATTGATCTTGGTCTCGGGAAGGAATAGATGAGAGCCAGTTAATAGACAGAAAGCAAGTGTCGCATAACAAGGGGATTGGGGTGAGGGGGAGCTAGTTAGGGGGCCGTGGGGGTCAGGAGAGCTGCTGGAGGTGTGGGTCAGGAGTGGGTCAGGGTGCGGGGGGTTGTACCGGGCGGGGCGGGGTGCATATTCTGAATCTCTCAAATGGTATGTGGTCCCTGAGTAAAAATGTTCGGCTGTAGCTTCGAAACTAACCACGGGTTGTTCTGGAAAATACTCTCATTGTGATTCGCATTCAAAACTTCCCTAAATGACCCAACCTAACCTAACCTAACGCAAGCTTCCCTGTTCAAGAGTACCGCCACATACCAGTAGAGAGATAGGGAGAACGCGCTCAGGTTAGGTTAGGGGAAACTCCTGGTATCTGGCTGAGGGACAAGGCCGAGGCAGGGCGAGGTACAGCCAGACGCGTTGCACAATGCTCCCACACACTGAGCTCAATATACGACGGCGAAAACGAGTGTAAACAAGCTCTTAAAATACCTGGAGACGAGTTATGTTTTTCAGCGAGAGGATAAATAAAAGCTGGTACTCTTAACCCCAAAATATATTACACCCACGAGCATTGTAGACTTTTACTCGCACTTTTCAGCATCACTTTTAAGATTACGGTGATTAAGCATTTATTTAAACGTATCTTTATTACCCATTTCGGAAGCATATTGGGAGAAGAGCTATGTTTTTCACCGAGCGAATATATAAAAGCTTGTATCTTAACCCAAAAATATATTACCGCCACGAACAATGTAGACTTTTCCTCGCAATTTTCAGGAAGACTTTATGATTGCAGTGATTAAGCATTTATTTAAACGTATCTTTATTACTCATTTCAGAAGCATCCACGCAATATGACTTGACCGAGCACTGAGTACACACAATCATCACTGTTTGGAGATGTCATGTGCTCGATTATCATTACCATTCACAGTATTAAAAAGGAAAAGACTTCCAATTATTATCATTTCCTCCTGCGGTTGTGTTCCTTCCTCGCCCTCCCTTTATCAGCGAATGTTTGCACCATCACCATCAGTTAGTATCATGCGTCGAGTGGCTGCTGGAAAGTATTGGAGAAGGTAAACACAATCCTGAACACTCGATATTGTGTTGACATTAGACACTCCCACGATGAGTATATATAACTATCATTGTTTAGAGCTTGCGTGTGTTAACAGTTAATTTTCATCTCCTGTTATACTAGATTTACAAAGATGCGCCCACGAGGAGTATATCTGATTATCATTATTGAAATCTTGCATGTGTTAACAACTATTTTTCATCTTCTAGTCATTTGAATCTACTGTGTAAGATGATTAAGCGTACTAGACTTGCCAAGACACGCCCACGCTGAGTGTATCTATTCATCACTGTATATAGATATGTTAACAACTAGTTTTCATCTCCTAGTAACATGCATCTACGTGCTATGTCAAGTGATGCAATATACCATACTCGCAGAGACTCGCCACACTGACTATATCTAATTATCTTCGCTGAGAGGCGTGTGCGTACAGCTAATTTTCATCAAGTATTTTGCAACCAATGTGTAATGCGATACAGTACACTTGACTTTCAGAGACACGCCCACGCTGGGTATAATCTAATTTTCGTTTTTTAAGGTATCATTTGTTTACGTGTAATTATCCTCTCTTAGTGTTT
The DNA here is from genome assembly GCF_024679095.1 of Eriocheir sinensis. NCBI lineage: Eukaryota > Metazoa > Arthropoda > Malacostraca > Decapoda > Varunidae > Eriocheir > Eriocheir sinensis. The sequence goes on from NW_026112123.1 coordinate 133,974, forward strand.
TGCGTCTGCAGGGTGAGGTGTTGTTGTATGGCGGTTTCTCATCTATTGTTGTTCTTGTTTTTCTTCCCTTCTTGTTTTCTTCTACTAATTTTCTTGTTTTCCTCGTTTTCTTAGTCTTCTTGTTCTTATTCTTATTCTTCTTGGTCTAGTTTTTTTCTTGTTTTTCTTCTCCGTGTTCCTGTTCTTCCAGTTCTTGCTCTTGTTCATCTTGTTCTTGCTGTTGTTCTCCTCTTATTGTTCCTTGCTAAGACGCGCCCACACTTGAGTTTATCTAATCATTGCTGGAGACACCATTTGTTTGCAACTAACTATCATCTAGTATTTAGTATCTTCTGTGTCAGGGGATGTAGTATAGTCGGCTTGCAAAGACAGACACGCCTAGACTAAGCATATCCTATTATCATTTTTAGATATACTATCATGTGTAAACTAATTTTCGTCTCTTAGTATTACGCATCTACGGGTAAAGCGTGGCAGTAAAGTTAACTTGCTGAGGCGCGCCCTTACTTACGTATTCCTAATAATTTCTAGAGATATTATTTGTTAACAACTAATTATCATCTAGTGTTTTGATTCTGTTGTGTAAAGAGATGTAGTATAGTCGACTTTTTATTCTTTTTTTTTTCATTCTGCTTATGGCGCAAAGACCTGCAAGGACAGACACACCCACACTGAGCATTCCTAATCATCGTTCCTGGAGATATCATTTGCTTAAGACTAATTATCATCTCGGTATTATGCGTCTACAGGGCAAGGTGATGCAGTAGAGACGACTTCGTAACAAACGCCCTCACTAAGTACTCCTAATTACCACTCTTTATAAATACCGTGTTCCTCCTGCTAATGACCATCCTCTGGTATCTAATAATTTCTAGGGATATCACTTGCTTGCAACTAATTTTATCATCTCTTAGAATTATGCGTCTACAGAGGAGAGTATCAAGACACCTCTCCACCCTTATTTGACCTCTCTTTAGGCCTCTCGTTCTTGTTTTCCTTTCCCGGAGCTGCGTTTGCGAGCTTTTCTGTTGCTGTATTTGTATTTTTGTCCTTGACCTGCCTCCCTTGCTGTACAAAAAGTGATATAGCATAGTTGACGCGTCCTACAGCTAATTCCTCCTGATTATCATTGTTTACAAGTACCGTGTCCTTCCTCCCTAACGATCGTCCTGTAGTATCTTCCATCCGTTGAGTGCAAGACGTATTGTTGCTCCGAGCGGGCGGGGGAGATGCACGAGTCGGTACATGCGGGTTGTGTTGACATGGGACGCGCCCTCGCTGAGCACATCTAATTATCATGGTTTAGAGGGACTGTGTTTGTGGGGGGGAGGGGAGGGTTGAATGTGTATGTATGTGGTGGGGGATAGGGGGTGAATGTTTGTGTGTGGGGGAGGGGGGGGTGGATGTGTGTGCGGTGGGGGGAATGTGTGTGTGGAAGGGGAGGAGCTAAATGTGTATGTGTGTGTGTGTGTGTGTGTGTGTGTGTGTGTGTGTGTGTGTGTGTGTGTGTGTTTTATGTCTACGTGCATTTGTGTCTCTACCTTTCTGTCTACCTGTCTGTCTGTATGTATATATGAATGTGTATGTATGTTTATAGGTATGTATGTGTGTATGTGTGGACGTATGTATGTAAGTGTCGAGGGTATGGCGCCAGTGCGTAGTCAGGCCGGTGCATCACGTGATTCACGTCCCTCTCGCCCTCTCCGCGGCTAAGTTGTTGGTCCAATCACGCGGCGAATTAAAGCCTCGAGTGATAATCAGAGGCAATGCTTTGTTTGGCCGCCCCGACCCGCCGCTCGCTGCTACAGACCTCAAGGCTCCGGTCCGCTGATGCACGTACTATCCTCCCTCCCTACCCACCTGTCTTATCCACCCACCTCGCAGTATTGAAAAGCATTACCACGGATGAAGAGGAGAACAGAGAGAACAATTGAAAGTAAGAGGAAAAATAGAGGTGTCCTGATACCCTCCTCTTGAAAGAGTTCAAGTCGTAGGCAGGAGGAAATACAGATGAAGGAAGATTGTTCCAGAGTTTACCAGCGTTAGGGATGAAAGAGTGAAGATGCTGGTTGATTCTTGCATAAGGGGTTTGGACAGTATAGGGATGAGCATGAGTAGAAAGTCGTGTGCAGCGGGGCCGCAGGAGGGGGGGAGGCATGCAGTTAGCAAGTTCAGAAGAGCAGTCAGCGTGGAAATATCGATAGAAGATAGAAAGAGAGGCAACATGGCGGCGGAATTTGAGAGGTAGAAGACTATCACTAGGAGGAGGAGAGCTGTTGAGACAATGAGCCTTTGATTCCACTCTGTCAAGGAGAGCTGTGTGAGTGGAGCCCCCCCACACATGAGATGCATACTCCATACGAGGGCGGACAAGGCCCCTGTATATGGATAGCAACTGTGCAGGGGAGAAGAACTGGCGGAGACGGTACAGAACGCCCAGCCTCGAGGAAGCTGATTTAGTAAGAGATGAGATATGAAGTTTCCAGTTAAGATTTTGAGTTAAGGATAGACCGAGGATGTTTAGTGTTGAGGAAGGTGATAGCTGGGTGTTGTCAAAGAATAGGGGATAGTTGTTTGGAAGATTGTGTCAAGTGGATAGGTGGAGAAACTGTGTTTCTGAGGCGTGGAAGGACACCCGGTTCCTCTTGCCCCAATCGGAAATAATAGTAAGGTCTGAGGCAAGTGAATCCCACGCTACCACCTGGGATTTTTTAGTCACCGGCGAGTGGCCTAAGACTACCCACGTGCTGTCCTGAAGACCACCCATCAACCCAGACTCTACAATAAATCGTTCAAGTGAATCAAGAATGAGTTCCAGGGGGGCAACATGAGCCAAGAATAAATGGCGCCACTATGAAAATTGCCTGTGTCATGGTGGGCTTGGGCCAACCACCAGGCTCCTGAAGAAAGCCCATGGGAGCTATAAGCGAACACGCAATTAAAAAATAAATTACTAAATAAAAAAAAATAAAAAAAAAACAGTTCCTTTATCTCGTCACAGCACAGTAGGTTCATTAGTTAACAAGCTGCCCATTTACTTCTGACTTCATTATACTAACTGCATCGTTTGTGACCTATACTCCCCAGTGTTTAGTTCACGTATAAATCACGTACAAATCTTGCTCTCCTACAGTTCCTTCAGCCAGTAGCTAATACAACAACATTAACAAGCTCGCCATGACATTTGTAGGTAATTTTCTCCACCAGTAATTAGTGTTGTATATCCCCGTTTTCAGTTCACAAAAAAATCTTGCTCCCCCACAGTTCCTCGAGGCAGCAAGTCCCCGAACAACATCTTAGAGGACAAGTCAGCCACGGCAATCTTGGTTGACTCTGTGCCTTGTCTGGCAACGGCTTGCTTTGATTAACCTTTTAGACTCGAGACAAATTAGAGAAGGTTTACATCATTTTAGTCAGCAAGGAGGCCTGGCTATGTCTGGTATGCAGTGTTTCCCTTCCATAAACACTCCCTCTAGTGCACCTCTCCGGCACATAAACTACTTAACGTTAAGGAATGTGTGAGCCAATTGGTGAGGACTTTAATGGTAAAGTCTTGCTCTGGCCTGACTATGCACTGGGTCTGATAGTGTTGCTTCCATTCTATGATACACCTAAATAGTCTTATTACTGACCACTATGGCATGACCTGGGACTAATGTCTTACTGTTATATGGATTCATGTATGTATGCATGTATGTTCTAATAATAATACAGAACAGAAACAAGGTTGCAAATTCTCTCTCTCTCTCTCTCTCTCTCTCTCTCTCTCTCTCTCTCTCTCTCTCTCTCTCTCTCTCTCTCTCTCTCTCTCTCTCTCTCTCTCTCTCTCTCTGGCACTCACCTGTTCTCCGTGTTCTCTGCCTGCATGACGGCGTGGCACTCCCCTCCTCCTCCGGCTCCTCCTTCATGTCGCCACACTTGGGGTGGGGCAGGTGAACACGCCTTCCCGATGACACTCCCGGCAGTACCGTTATGGTTCTGGCAGTCCTGTAGGGAAGGGAAAGGTGTTACAAGCCACTCCATGGTAGAACAAGGGATACACAAGCCTGGCAGTACCGTTATGGTTCTGGCAGTCCTGTAGGGAAGGGAAAGGTGTTAAAAGCCACTCCATGGTAGAACGAGGGATACACAAGCCTGGCAGTACTGTTATGGTTCTGGCAGTCCTGTAGGGATGGGAAAGGTGTTAAAAGCAAGGTGTTAAAAGCCACTCCATGGTAGAACAAGGGATACACAAGCCTGGCAGTACTGTTATGGTTCTGGCAGTCCTGTAGGGATGGGAAAGGTGTTACAAGCCACTCCATGGTAGAACAAGGGATACACAAGCCTGGCAGTACTGTTATGGTTCTGGCAGTCCTGTAGGGATGGGAAAGGTGTTACAAGCCACTCCATGGTAGAACAAGGGATACACAAGCCTGGCAGTACTGTTATGGTTCTGGCAGTCCTGTAGGGATGGGAAAGGTGTTACAAGCCACTCCATGGTAGATAGAAGACCCTCTCAACAAGAAGTACACAACTCCAGGCTGGAGGCTGCAACAACAACCTCAGACCTTGCTATCATTTCCGATTGGGGCAGAAGGAACCTTGTGTCCTTCAATGCCTCAAAAACTCAATTTCTCCACCTATCAACTCGACACAATCTTCCAAACACCTATCCCCTATTCTTCGACAACACTCAGCTGTCACCGTCTTCTACACTAAACATCCTCGGTCTATCCTTATTTCAAAATTTCAACTGGAAACTTCATATCTCATCTCTCACTAAATCAGCCTCCTCGAGGTTGGGCGTTCTGTATCGTCTCTGCCAGTTCTTCTCCCCTGCTCAGTTGCTATCCATTTACAGGGGCCTTATCCGCCCTCGTATGGAGTATGCATCTCACGTGTGGGGAGGCTCCACTCACACAGCTCTTCTGGACAGAGTGGAGTCTAAGGCTCTTCGTCTCATCAGCTCTCCTCCTCCTACTGAAAGTCTTCTACCTCTTAAATTCCGTTGCGATGTTGCCTCTCTTTCTATCGATATTTCCACGCTGACTGCTCTTCTGAACTTGCTAACTGCATGCCTCCCCCCCTCCCGCGGCCCCGCTGCACATGACTTTCTACTGATGCTCATCCCTATACTGTCCGAACCCCTTATGCAAGAGTTAACCAGCATCTTCACTCTTTCATCCCTCATGCTGGTAAACTCTGGAACAATCTTCCTTCATCTGTATTTCCTCCTGCCTACAACTTGAACTCTTTCAAGAGGAGGGTATCAGGACACCTCTCCTCCCGAAATTGACTTCTTTCGGCCATCTCTTTTGATTCTTTTTTGGGAGCAGCGAGTGGCGGGCTTTTTTTTATTATTGTTTTTTTTTTTTTTTTTGTGCCCTTGAGCTGTCTCCTTTGTTGTAAGAAAAAAAAAAAATAAATAAATAAAAAAAAAAGGAACAAGGGATACACAAGCCTGGCAGTACTGTCATGGTTCTGGCAGTCCTGTAGGGAAGGGAAAGGTGTTACAAGCCACTCCATGGTAGAACAAGGGATACACAAGCCTGGCAGTACTGTTATGGTTCTGGCAGTCCTGTAGGGAAGGGAAAGGTGTTACAAGCCACTCCATGGTGGAACAAGGGATACACAAGCCTGTAAGATATGTTTACACAAGCAGTTGATGGGGAAGAAAAAGGACAGATGACAAATCAGCCTGCTGTGCACTGCTGTAGCAAAAGAAAACAGGACAGAGGCTCAATTTCTTTCCCCTGGAGGTGTCTTGCTCCTGAAGTAGGTCAAGTCACAGGCAGGAGGAGGCTGTTTCAAAACTTGCCAGTGAAGGGGAGAAAAAAAGAAGCTTAGTTATGCCCAACAATGTCGTGCCCAGAAGGTAGTCAAGTATTTATTGTTCTGGTAATACTGTGTGGCTAGACAGAGTTAGAACAGCTCAAAAAATAATGTAAGAGGCAAATTGGCCTCCTAAGTTATGGTCCCACAATGACAATGGCTTGTTCAGCAGTTATAATTCAGGCAAAGCAAGTCATGAGGCCAGTATAAGTAGGAAAATGGCCCTTAAGCTACATGGTTAAGGCCCCTCAATGGTACATCAAATGCCATGCCGTGCAGTGGCCAGCGTGCCGGGCTGAGTCCACACACAGGCCAGGGTTCACATCCCAGCCCAGGCAGAAAGAAAACACAACAAGGAAAAAGGAATAGTAACCTCAACAAAAACAATAACAAAAATATTAATAACAATAATAATTACAAAAACAAAAATAAACAAATATAGAAATAATAAGCTAGAAAACACCACCACTACACACACACACACACACCACTTTGGTAGCTCAATCGGTTAGAGCGCTGCACTGCAAGGCTTCACGGCCAAACAGGCGGCGGTTCGAGCCCCGCTTAGGCCGAATTCTTTCCATTGACTAGGAGTGGTTACTGTCCCCCCGAGCAAGGGGATGGGGTGTGTGGTGTGTGAATCTTAACAGTACCCAGAGATCAACGATAATGAGCACTTGCTCATGTCGGCAGGGTACCTGCTGGCGAGAGTGAGTCCAACTTGTGATCAAGCCGTGGTGAATTACACACACACACACACACACACACACACACACACACACACATACACATACACACACACACACACACACACACACACACACACACACACACATACACACACACACACACACACACACAACCTCCTTCCCCATACATACACACACATGCAGGTGTTTGGTTTCTAGAGTACTCTGACGAATAATTCAAAACTTCTTATCGTAACTCGGAGCCGTTGTTGCAGCCTCTTGGGGACGCGCTATAACAGTCGTGTATACAAGGCTGTTGTTACTGTTGCATAGTTTTAGAACACTGCTGTGCCCAGCCACGTCAAGAAGCTGTCTGGCGTCACTTATGAGAAGGTTCGTCTGTATAACATTTGAAACATTTATTAATAGCCTACTAGGTGCAGTTACATGTCGATGTATGTATTGTTAGAGGCCAGCCTTTATATAAGCATAAGCTTTTCAGGCAAAAGTGAAGAAAATAAATATATAAGAAAAAATAGGAATAATGCAAATATATCTTGGAACAAAAATATACAAAATACAGAATACTGAACATTAGTTAGAAATATAACAGTGGTAGAATATACATACATAATAGAAGCTCGGCAAAATAAAATAATACCATAATTAAAAATAATAATAATAAAATAATAATAAAGAAAGAGAAAAAATAATGTATATAGAAGCATATGAAATTATATAGGATTATAGGATGAAGCAAAGTGAAATAATAATGATAATAATAATAAATAACAGATAATGATAATAATGATAATAATAACAATAATAATAATAATAATAATAATAATAATAGACAATGATGATAATGATAATGATAATAATAATAATAATAATAATAATAATAATAATAATAATACACACACGATAATAATAATAATAAAAATAATAATAATAATAATAATAATAATAATAATAAGAATAAAAATAATAATACTCATAATAATAATAAAAATAATAATAATAATAATAATAATAATAATAATAATAATACTAATAACACTAAGAATACTAATAATAATAACAACAAGGTAAACAAACAACAAATAATAATAATAATAATAATAATAATAAAATAATAATAATAATAATAATAATACATAATAATAATAATAATAATAACAATACTGATTAATAACACATTAATAATAATAATAATAATAATAATAATACATAATAATAATAATACACACAATAGTAGTAGAGGAAGGACAAATACATGGTAATCTCATATTACGGAACATGAGGAGATGACGTCGATTTATATATGACTAAAGAGAAATTGGAATTTATCGATAACAATCAATGCGAATCATGATGACGCTGTAGTTTGTTTATGCTAGAGATGGAGCATTTTTTTATCCTGGGGGAAGGAAATTCAGGATTCCAAAGGTCCCCGGTACACAGGAGTGCCGAAAGAGAGTATATGATGGAAGGTGCAGATATGCTATCTGTGTCTAGTGGGATATAGATTGAAAGGGAGGATCTGATGTTTGTACAAGTAGGTAGCAACAGAAAGTTTAGAAGATATCTTCAGTTTGCTGATTGCTTTTAAAGGAGAGGGGAGGGTGTAGTTCAAGGTAAGAACGTTTGTGATAATTCGAATTATCTATGGTAAGTTCATAGGCAAGTTAAATTTGGTGACATAAGTGGAAAATCTTAGATAGGATTGCAGCATAGAAGGTGAGGCATATGTGCATAAGGTTTTAGCATTGCGGGCATAAATCTCTTAGGCGATATAGCATAGCAGTGCTTCTGAGTTTATCTGCAGCTGATATTTAAATGGGATTTGAAGTTAAGGTTTTCATTAAACATAACCCTTAAAAACTTAAAACTAGTTGGATCTACTAATAAGGCTATTATTGATTTATGTCTGGCAAGTAAACATTTACTTTGTAAGAAAAGAAGATATAAAAAGGCTCTTTATTAATATTAACTGTGAGTCGGTTGCTTAAACACCAATTATATAATTTGTTGAGGTCTTGGTTAGGCTTGGTAGGGAATAACGTTTCAATATTGTCAAAGAATTCAAAGTCATGTTCATTCCAAAGATGAAGTTGGCAGAGGTGAAGATATTAGTGATGTTAATTATATATATGTCAGTAAAAATAGGCCCTAAACACTAGGGATACCCAGAAATTGATATTTCGAGTGGAAGACTTATGGCCATCATATATTGTGCAATGATCTGTTTGTTAGTAGTCTTGAAACCAGGAGGCAGAGGTCCTCGTATACCATAGTAGAAATATAATTTGTCGAGCAGGAATCATGTGGTTGTATCAAAAGCCTTGAAAAAGTCGTAACAAGGATGGATAAGACTGATTGTCTAATGTTAAGGGAAGAATGTTGGTAGAAGAGAAGAAAACATACTGAGAGGCCATAAGTGCCATACTGGCATTCAACAAGATTTTCTTCTTGCTATCAAGATATGCGTGAATCAATTTGTTTTTCATTAATAATCTAAATATTTTAGAGAAGGAGAGAGGGGAACAGGCGAATATAGCACTGGAGTCAGTTTAGGTAGTTTTGACTGCAATCACAATAGAGAGTATTTTCTTTCCAGAACAACCTGTGGTTAGCTCTGAAGCTGTTGTCGAACATTTTACCAGGACCACATACTATCATTTCAGAGATCCATGAATATGCACCCCACCCCGCCCCTGCCTCTGTTCTCTGTTTTGCACAACACTCCAGCACCCTGATTCATATTCTGACCCACACCTCCCACAGTGCAGTTTCCTCCCTGACCTCCCAAGGTCTCCCCTAACTAGCTCCCCTCACCCTAATCCCTCTTTCAGTTATGCGACACTTGCTTGTCTATTAACTGGCTCTCATCTCTTCCTTCCTGAGACCAAGAAGATCAATAAATCTGCATATTAGTTCAGGGGATTATGTGTCACTCCCTGCAGCTGCTTAGTTTGGCCGATGTGTGTGTGTGTGTGTGTGTGTGTGTGTGTGTGTGTGTGGTGCCCTGCCCCGCCATGCAAGCAGCCCAGGACCTTCCAGCCCCTGGGTTCCGATTTGGCAACGCTGTAGTAAATTAGGAGAGAGAAGTCTAATGTTTGGCCCGGATCGCTGCTAAGGAGGGCGGTGTCTGGTCCCTGCTTGTCGGGCGTCCATCGGCGGGTCTGTGTTCGCGGGCAGCTCATCTACAAGGCGGACGTGGCCTTATATGAGACCCGCTGACCTCGGGGCCGAGGGAGGAGGCTGGCCAACGACCCCCGGGCAGCCAGAGGGTCAAGCATCCAATGGGTAACGCTGCGCCAAACACGGCATCGCAGTCTTATTAAACATTTCCTGCCAGCCGGGCGCGAGAGCAGGCCGGATTATAGAAAATGCTGAGGTTTTTTTCGTGTTTTGAGAAGCGTTTCGAAAGAAGTGACGTGGTTTTGAGGCGAGAAACCTAATACATGCATTTCTTTTGTTTAGGAGCTTAAGTTGAAGGAGAGCTGTGGTTTATGAGGAAGAAAAGCAAATTGCATATATGCATTCATGTTTTGCTTTTCAGAGTCGCTGTGAAAGAGATGCTGAACTTTTGGGGGTGAGGAGAAAGCAGTATTAAGTGTGTGTCTTGCTCAAGTAAAGTGATATCTAACTGAATTAAAGATAAATCTCAATAAGTACATTTTTTTCTGTTTCAAGGACCAACTCATATAAATGCAGAGTTGTTTTGCTCTCCAGAACTGTTGTAAAAGAGATGCTGGGCTTTTGGGGTGTCGGAGAAAGCCTTAAAATGTGTCCTGATCAAGTGAAGATGAAACTATAATCTAAGTGGAAGGAGAGCTGTGGTTTATGATGAAAAGGAAGACCCACTCGTTGAAATGCAGATATTAGTTTCCTCTCCAGTCATTGTGAAAGAGATGCTGGGCTTTTGGGGTAAGGAGAAAGCAGGATTAAGACTGTGTCCTGATCAAGTGAAGCGCTGTTGGAATTAAAAGATAAAACATGAGGAAGGAGAGCTGTAGTTTATGAATAGGGAAGACCCACTGCAGCATTATTTTCCTCTCCAGAGCCATTGTGAAAGAGACGCTGGGCTGTTTTGGGAAGGGAGAAAGCAGCACTAAGTCCGTTTAGTGTCACAAACAAGGAATTATTTCAACATATCCCGCCGCCAGTGCACGAGAAAGCATCGAATCTATTATTATTATACAAATCAATGTTGCTTTTATTTATGTGGCCGAAACAATACACCTCCATATCACTGTATTTAGATCTCCTTATTAACATTCGCCTCCGCCCAGCGCCATAAGAAGTAAAAGTGTATTAATTCATTTTTATTATTCAAATCGACGTGTTTTTCTTGTTATATAAAGCGGGGTATGTTTTGGTGTGATACGCTTCGGTGAGCAGGAAGAAAATCATATAGTTCTCCTATCCTTTTTTTTTTTTTTTTTTTACTTAAAGGAGGAAAGAGGGGAGGAGAGACGGAGGAAGGAGAGGAGGGAGAGAGAGAGAGAGAGAGAGAGAGAGAGAGAGAGAGAGAGAGAGAGAGAGAGAGAGAGAGAGAGAGAGAGAGAGAGAGAGAGAGAGAGAGAGAGAGAAGGAGGAGGAATTGCAATGAAAGAAGTTTGTTTCCTTTAATCTTACTTATTCATTTATTTATTTTATTTTCTATTATTTTACTTTATTTTATTCCATTTATTTTACTTTTTTTGTGTGTGCGTCATGAAAAGAACGTAGCCAGATGTATGTTTCCTTCAATCTTACTTAATCATTTATTTATTTTATTTTCTACTATTTTATTTACTGTATTCCATTTATTTTACTTTTTTGTGTGTCATGAAAAGAGTGTAGCCAGATGTACCCAAGGGCCAAAATATCGTAATGACCTTTAAACTGTCACCCACAACCGCATAAACCGCCACATTTGAGTCGCTCCTACCCGCCCTGGCTGACACATCTTCGCCTTTCCCTTCTCCTCCTCCTCCTCCTCCTCATTCTGTTCTTATTATTCTATCTACATTCTTATCTTCAACATCTGTCCTTGTCCTTCATATATTGTTCCTTTCTCTTATTTCTCCACTTTCTTCTCTGGCTCTCTGTTCTCCCTTTCATTCGCTTTCTCGTACACCTGTCTCTCCACCCGTCTATTATGTCTATTACGTCTATCCACCTTTTTGTTCTCTGTCCCTGCTTCCTCCTCTTTCTCTTATGTGTCTCTCTCGTCCCTTCTTTCCTCCCTCCACCCCTCTGTTTTTACTTTCTCTCCACTCTTTCCTCCCACGCCAACCTCCTCCTTCTTTCCTCTTTTCGCTCTCTCCTTTCCTTCCTTTATCTCTCTGGTCTTTCTCTTCCTTTATCTTTCTCACCCCACCTTTATATTGGGAAGACTATAGATGGCAAGAAGGCAATGGGTGCATATGAAATGTCAGGTCAAGTACTGATTTCTATTTCTTTTTTTTTTCTATATTTTTCTATCTAACTGTCTATCTGTCTGCTTGTCATTGTGTCCCTTGATATGTTTAGTTCTCTATTCCGTCTTCTATATATCTACCTAAACACTTCTATCGTTTTTTTGTTTTCTCTATTCCTTTCTTTCCAATATATTTCTATCGAACTATTTATCTCCCTGGCAATCTATCTATCTATGTATCTATCTATCTGTATGTTACTATTCAACCTTCTACTTAATTATTTGTATCTATTTATCTGCCGCTAATATTCCTGCATGGAGGAAAAACAGCCGAGTATGAGGAGCTGAAGGGAAAGAGGTGCAGGAAAATGTTTTTGCGCCATTCTATTTATCTCTCACTTTCGTACATTTGGTTTCATTGATTGTTTCAAATTCATGCTAGTGTGATGCAAGAATTTTCCCAGAAAGACGATGGCGGTCTCATCTTTTTTTAGATAATGAATGGCGTGGTCAGGAAACAAGGAGAGCGAGGTGAGTGCAGTCGTCGGTTTGGGACGAGCTGGGCACAGCCACGGCCGATGCGGGGCGGCTGACACCCCGGCACGAGGCAGCGGGATGGGGACGCTCGCTCTGGCATGTAACTCTGAATGTAAAACTCTGTGATTCAAATATTACCTTCAGGACGATTTACTGATAGATAGAAAGGTTTTAAGTAATGTAAGAAATGTAAGAAATGCAAGTCCAGACAGCGAACTCAAGGCCCGGGTCTAAGGCCTGTCACAGGCTTTTGTGAGAAATCTTGCCCGAACAGGCACTGGTTCATTCGTCTGTAACATCTTCGGCTGTGTTTTCCATCTCGTCATTCATGCCAATGGCATCTTCATCACTGACATTTTCAATAGGCTCTTCTATCTCGTCATTCATGCCAATGGCATCTTCATCACTGACATTTTCAATAGGCTCTTCTATCTCGTCATTCATGCCAATGGCATCTTCATCACTGACATTTTCAATTGGCTCTTCTATCTCGCCATTCACGTCAATGGCATCTTCATCGTTGACATTTTCAATTGTCTCTTCTATCTCGCCATTCATGCCAATGGCATCTTCATCACTGACATTTTCAATTGGCTCTTCTGTCTCGCCATTCATGTCAATGGCATCTTCATCACTGACATTTTCAATTGGCTCTTCTATCTCGCCATTCATGTCAATGGCATCTTCATCACTGACATTTTCAATTGGCTCTTCTATCTCGCCATTCATGTCAATGGCATCTTCATCACTGACATTTTCAATTGGCTTTTCTATCTCGTCATTCATGTCAATGGCATCTTCATCACTGACATTTTCAATTGTCTTTTCTATCTCGTCATTCATGTCAATGGCATCTTCATCACTGACATTTTCAATTGGCTCTTCTATCTCGCCATTCATGTCAATGGCATCTTCATCACTGACATTTTCAATTGGCTCTTCTATCTCGCCATTCATGTCAATGGCATCTTCATCACTGACATTTTCAATTGTCTTTTCCATTTCGTCATTCATGTCAATGGCATCTTCATCACTGACATTTTCAATTGGCTCTTCTATCTCGCCATTCATGTCAATGGCATCTTCATCACTGACATTTTCAATTGTCTTTTCCATTTCGTCATTCATGTCAATGGCATCTTCATCACTGACATTTTCAATTGTCTTTTCCATTTCGTCATTCATGTCAATGGCATCTTCATCACTGACATTTTCAATTGGCTCTTCTATCTCGCCATTCATGTCAATGGCATCTTCATCACTGACATTTTCAATTGTCTTTTCTATCTCGCCATTCATGTCAATGGCATCTTCATCACTGACATTTTCAATTGTCTTTTCCATTTCGTCATTCATGTCAATGGCATCTTCATCACTGACATTTTCAATTGTCTTTTCTATCTCGTCATTCATGTCAATGGCATCTTCATCACTGACATTTTCAATTGGCTCTTCTATCTCGCCATTCATGTCAATGGCATCTTCATCACTGACATTTTCAATTGGCTCTTCTATCTCGCCATTCATGTCAATGGCATCTTCATCACTGACATTTTCAATTGTCTTTTCCATTTCGTCATTCATGTCAATGGCATCTTCATCACTGACATTTTCAATTGGCTCTTCTATCTCGCCATTCATGTCAATGGCATCTTCATCACTGACATTTTCAATTGTCTTTTCCATTTCGTCATTCATGTCAATGGCATCTTCATCACTGACATTTTCAATTGTCTTTCTTTCGTCATTCATGTCAATGGCATCTTCATCACTGACATTTTCAATTGGCTCTTCTATCTCGCCATTCATGTCAATGGCATCTTCATCACTGACATTTTCAATTGTCTTTTCTATCTCGCCATTCATGTCAATGGCATCTTCATCACTGACATTTTCAATTGTCTATTCTATATCGACATTCATGTCAATGGCATCTTCATCACTGACATTTTCAATTGGCTCTTCTATCTCGCCATTCACGTCAATGGCATCTTCATCACTGACATTTTCAATAGGCTCTTCTATCTCGCCATTCATGTCAATGGCATCTTCATCACTGACATTTTCAATTGTCTCTTCTATCTCGCCATTCATGTCAATGGCATCTTCATCACTGACATTTTCAATTGTCTATTCCATGTCGTCATTCATGTCAATGGCATCTTCATCACTGACATTTTCAATTGGCTCTTCTATCTCGCCATTCATGTCAATGGCATCTTCATCACTGACATTTTCAATTGTCTTTTCCATTTCGTCATTCATGTCAATGGCATCTTCATCACTGACATTTTCAATTGACTCTTCTATCTCGCCATTCATGTCAATGGCATCTTCATCACTGACATTTTCAATTGTCTTTTCCATTTCGTCATTCATGTCAATGGCATCTTCATCACTGACATTTTCAATTGGCTCTTCTATCTCGTCATTCATGTCAATGGCATCTTCATCACTGACATTTTCAATTGGCTCTTCTATCTCGCCATTCATGTCAATGGCATCTTCATCACTGACATTTTCAATTGGCTCTTCTATCTCGTCATTCATGTCAATGGCATCTTCATCACTGACATTTCCAATTGGCTCTTCTATCTCGCCATTCACGTCAATGGCATCTTCATCACTGACATTTTCAATTGTCTTTTCTATCTCGCCATTCATGTCAATGGCATCTTCATCACTGACATTTTCAATAGGCTCTTCTATCTCGCCATTCATGTCAATGGCATCTTCATCACTGACATTTTCAATTGTCTCTTCTATCTCGCCATTCATGTCAATGGCATCTTCATCACTGACATTTTCAATTGTCTCTTCTATCTCGCCATTCATGTCAATGGCATCTTCATCACTGACATTTTCAATTGTCTTTTCCATTTCGTCATTCATGTCAATGGCATCTTCATCACTGACATTTTCAATTGGCTCTTCTATCTCGTCATTCATGCCATTGGGGTCGTCATCGTTGACATTTTCAATTGGCTCTTCCATTTCGTCATTTATGCCAGTGGCATCTTCATCGGTGGCATATTCAATGGTGTCTTCCACCTCTTCATTCGTGCCACTGGTATATTCATCGGTGACATCTTCACCGTCAGGAAGGGCGGAACTATCTTGATCTAGCGATAGCCTTGTGCTCTCCTGTTCTCTCCTCGCCATTTCTTGTGCCTGGATAACCCTATGCAGGGCGGCAGCTTCCTGGCGTGTTTTCTGGAGGGAGGAGGCAAGGAGAGCATTTTCCAGCCGGAGGTGTTCGCCGGCCCTTCGGTCCCTCTCCAGGGCAGCACGCAGCGGGAACGTTTCGTCCAGCAATCCTGTGTGCTGCCGCTGCAGGGCGGCGTGGTCCTCCTCCAGGGCTTCGTGCTGGGTGGCGAAGAGCATGTGCCTGCCCAGCAGCTCCTGGTGGCGCTCCTGCAGCTGGAGGAGTTTCTGCCCCTGGAATTCCAAGGCCTTCCGCCAGCTGGCCTGTTGCTGAAGGAGGCTTGTTAGGACCTCCTGTTGAACACTCCTGCCCTGAAGGGCGACGGCGTCCTGTAGGCAGAACCGGGCTATTCCCAGCAGCCTGGTCCTTTCTGCCGCGCCCGGACTTGTCGGGAAGAGGAGGGACCCGTCCGGGCGCGGGCTGTCGCCGTTGCCGTCCACATCCTTGGCGAGGGCCTTGGGTGCAATGACCCATGGCTCCTGGGCCAAGGTGGCCGTCCATGTCCAGCAGAAGAAGGCGAGGACGAGAACTAGACCCATAGTGAAAGAGCAACTGGAGCAAGTGGAGCAACTGGAAATAAAAATAAGTGAGTGAGAGGGTGAGAAACAGAGAGAGCGAAAGAGGGATACGTGCCTGACACCGAAGACCGCATGAAAATAGGGAAATTTTATGGAGAAGAACTGTAGGGGAACAAAATAGACTTCAAGAAATGAGGAAAGATAAGTGAAGGATATGGGAGAGGGGGAGAGGAGCAGGCAGTGTAAAGAAGAAATAGGGAGATGGGAAAGAGAGAGAGACTTCAAACTTACTTCAGACACACCAACACACGACCTGGTCGGGCCGGCACACCTGTCCAACGCTTACCTGTCTGTCCTTCGTTTTCTTCCTCCAATCTTCTGTTCTTCCATTTATCTTCTCATCTCTCCATCTCTCCCTCCTCCTTTCTCCATCTCTTCCTTCGTTCCTCCTTTCCTCCCTCCATCCCTCCTTTTCTCCCTCCAATTCTTTTCTCTTCTCTCCTCTCCTCACGCCCTCCTTTCTTGGCAAATTTCACAGTCCCGCAAAAGAATAGCGTCGGACATTAATACTCTCTTGTTAAATCCGCAAAAATGATTCCGCGTTGGCTGCGTCCGGGACAAGCTTTTGATATACTGACGCCCGTAAACTGGGGAAGATGTATTAGCGTTGATCTCTCTCTCTCTCTCTTTCATTTTTTTTTCTTTCACTGTCTTTCTCTTCCTTCCATAAATGTTATCTCTTGTTCTTTATCTTAATTCTTGTTCATATCTTTACTCATTCTTTTTTTTATTATTTCTTTTAAATGTTTCATTTTCTTTGATCACTTTCTTTTCTGTTTACTTACTTCATGGTCTTTCTTTCTTCCTTCCTTCCTTCTCTCAGTCATTCCTCCCTTTCTTTCTTCCTTCATTCATCTCCTTCTTTCTTTCTTCCTTCCTTTCTTTATTTTTCTTTCTTTACTCCGCCCATCTACACAAAGGCTGTCTCACACACGCACACACACACACACACACACACACACACACACACACACACACACACACACACACACACACACCTGGACTAATTTAGAGGCAGGTATGCACGCCTCTCATCACCAGGTGTACGCTGCCGACCTTCCTTTCTTCCTTCCTTCCCATGGCTATTGTATTGAAATGAGCGGCCCCACCACAGACCCCATCTCTGCTGCGCCTGCCCCAAACATCCTCCTTATATCTATCCTCTTGCCTCCCTTATTAATCGTCTTTGTCCTCGTCGGTGTCTTTTACTGGTCTTCGTTTTCACCCTCGTCAGACTCCCTTTCTTATCCTGCTACTTGTCTTTCTATTCGTCCTCGTCCTCTTCCTCGTCAGCGTTCTCTTTACTCTAGTCATCGTTTTCAATCTTTGGCTACATCTTTTCCTCGTTAGACTATTTCACCCTCGTCCTCGTCTTCGTCCTCGCATGCGTTCCTGTTTTCATCCTCATCAGCCTTCTTTTGTCCTCCTCCTCGTCCTCTTTTTCTCTTCTACCTACTTCTGCTCCTCTGCTCTTTCTGCCCTCTTCTTCCTCCTCTCTGTTCTCCTGTCCTTCCTTCTACTTCTCTTCTCCCTATTTTTATCCTGTTCCCTTCTACTCTTCCTTTTATGCTCTTCTACTCTTCCTCCTAGTCTCCTCTCCCTATTTCTGGTCCTGCTGTTTCTCCTAATCCTCGTTGCTTTCTTTCTGTTCTCCTGTTACTTCTCCTCTAGTTTCTCCTACTTATTTTCGTCTTCTATTTCTTTTTCTTCTTCTTCTTCTTCTTCTTTTTCTTCTTCTTCTTCTCCTACTCTTCTTCTTCTTCTTCTTCTCCTACGTCTTCTTCTCCTACTTCTTCTTCTTCTTCTTCTTCTTCTTCCAAATCGTCCTTGTCGCCCTCGTCGTTCCTGCTAGTTATCTCCTTCCTCTCCTCCTTCCTCATTCCCCTCGCCCCTCTCCTCCTCCTTCTCCTCCTCGTCCATATCAAATTAACACACGGGTCATTTATAACTTCAAAGAGGCCATTACTGTTCTCAAAAGCACCGGAGGAAAAAAACTTACAATGACGATTACTTTTGTCTTTCAATATCAAATAAATACCAGACGCGGAGGCATTTATTTATACACGGGCGAATCGGAATCACTTTGAGAATCACAACAATAAATAGAAGCGAGGAGAAGCTGTACCCAGGATGTCATGGTGGCCGCGTTGTT
Source organism: Eriocheir sinensis (assembly GCF_024679095.1). Lineage (NCBI taxonomy): Eukaryota > Metazoa > Arthropoda > Malacostraca > Decapoda > Varunidae > Eriocheir > Eriocheir sinensis. The sequence continues at coordinate 152,356 of NW_026112123.1, forward strand.
AGTACGTATATATCGAATGGAATCGTGGGCTGTATTTTTTTCATCATTTATTTCTTTAACTGTTGCTACTTGGGCTTCGTGGAGGAACGTGTGATTGGTAAAGGAGGATATTCGCAAAGGAACATATGACTAGCAAAGGAACATATCATAATATACCTATTTATTGATGTGTTTTAGTTGCACTCCATTATATATCAGTGGCCAGGAGAAAACCTAAACATACATATACCACGGGGCTACATAATTATCACATTCCTGCTCTCCAATATCAAACGTTGGATCGTTACCAAGTTAAAGAATCATTACCAAGGATCTGAGGGGCCGATAGAAAGTCGTGACCCAGACTATGAGCTACGATGACTGCTTGCCCTCGACCTCCTGATAACATATAACGATCCAAATTCTCATAACTAAATGTACGTGTTTTGTGGTATAAAAATAGACCGAGGACATTATGAGTAAAAGACGGAGTAGGAATGCTGATCAAGATTTTCCTAATTACCAAATATACATGTTTTGTGGTATTAAGAAAGACATTATAGGTAAGAGAGGGAAAATTCTGCATCAAACTGCCCTACTAACAAATACCAGAGAGATTTTAATCCTCCCTATTACAAGAGCTAAGGTTATAGGAGGAGGAAAGACCGTCCGAGGGAGGCTGACGACCGGTAGGTATGAATGTTATCTTCAACACTAATGACTGCCGACGAAACGAATTTTTAGTTGCCTTCATTACATTGCCAATCATATTATTAAATACATATGATAGAAAATTCTCTCTCTCTCTCTCTCTCTCGTCACGCTATCTTCGCAGCTCGAAACACTTTTTTCTGTCACTCTTATAATATTCTGGTTATCCACGTCTTGTAACTGAAAAATAATGAATAAATTAGGGCAAGGTCTGCAACATGCTGTGCCCGATTATCATCCTTACCTGACCCTTTGGTAAAATGTTATTCCTGAAAACGATACAACACGGCCTCTGAAACTCACAAAAGGCAAGACCCAAGAGAAGCCTGAGAGCAAGTTCACGCCTAAGGATACACGGGCCAGGTGGCAGCACGCGTTTCAGGGTCAGGCCACCGATGCCAATAAGAGCGGCGCCGCTAATTTGCCAGACGGTTTAGGAGAGGGACTAACGCTAATTATTGGGGGACGGGGATGAGGGGGGGCCTAGGGCTGTGTGGCGGCCATGTGCATGGGCCTTTCCGTGTTTCTCAGTGCTTTATGGAAGAGGAGGAAGAAGAAGGAGGAGAAGGAGAGGAGAGAAGGAAGGAGGACGAGGACAAAGAGGTGGAGGAGGAGGAAGGAGGACGAGGAGGAGATGAGGCAGGATGACGATGATGGTGATGGTGGTGGTGATGATGATGAGGAGGAGGAGGACGAGGAGGAGGCGGAGGAGGAGATGAGGCAGGATGACGATGATGGTGATGGTGGTGGTGATGATGATGATGATGAGGAGGAGGAGGAGGAGGTGAGAGAAAAAAAAGATAGTACTCGATCTCTTCCCTAACACACCCATTACACATTATATCACGACACACACACACACACACACACACACACACACACACACACACACGCACACACACACATGCACATTACACACATGATTCACGACACACACATGTCCGCGCCGCACCATCTCGCTGCCCACACACGCGCGAGATAAACCTTCCTGCCAGGGCCACTCTAACCACGGTTGATTAATGATACAGAACAAAGTATTAAATCTCTCGCCCTCTCCCTCTCTCCCTCTTAGAAAACAAGGACGCTTCTGACGGCTACGTGTCTGATGTGTAAGCTTGTCTTGGGCTGTGGAGGCGTCCCAACAGCTGCCGTGACGAAGCATACACTATAAAAAGGAAAACAATCTTGCAGGAGTAATATAATAAAAAAATGATTGATTAATTTGGGTATCAAGTCATGGCGCAGGAACTACAGTGGTCATATGGCGCTGAATATATTTAATAGCAACCTACATATGCGATTTATATACAGTTAAGGGTTGATGCATAAAAAAAAAATCGAAAATAATGAAAACTTAACTAAAAATATTCTCTTATCAAACAAAGACACTTACTTATGATAGCTGAACTAACACGTTCGTCTCCCCGTTGTCATTTTCAAACTGGCATCATTGCAACTCCAGTGACGCAACGCACAAAAAAATAAAATGAATATACGATGAATGATATGATAAAAACCAAAACATCATTCTTCTTTTCGTACAAACAAGGACGCCAAGACAGCTACTTTAAATTGTCCATCCATCAGCTTAGTAGTACCTCTAAAAACAGCTGTCCTTCCTTTTACAGTAATTCCTCCTCCCTTGTGCCACTTAGAATCTTTTTAGAAGGGAGAACAATCAAGACATTTTCGGGGCTCCATTTGGTAATTCATATTTGTAAACCACTTGCGTCATATGTACAGGAGCTTTGTTGTACCGCAGCTTCCTTATTACCCCCTAAAAAGAGTAAAAGCTAATAGATATATAAATCACAACCTTAACCTCACTGTGTCAACCTCACAGGGTCTCTCATTCTCAGTGTCTGTCAACCTCACAGTGTCTGTCAACCTCACAGTTTCATTCAACCACACAGTGTGTCAACCTTACTCTTTGTCAACCTGACAGTGTCTCTCAACCTCACTTTGTCTATCAACCTCACACACTGTGATCAATCTCACAGTGCCAATGAACCTCAAAGTTTTTCAACTTTACAGTCCCAATCAACCTCACAGTGTCTCGACTTCTCAGTATTAACCTCACAGTGCCAACCATTCTCACAATGTCAATCTTACAGTGCCAATCAATCTCGGTGTCAATCTCCCAGTGTCTGTCAACATTACAATGCCAATTAGCCTCACAGTCCGTCTGTCAACCACACAGTGCACGGCTGTCAACCTCACAGTCCGTCTGTCAACCACACAGTGCACGGCTGTCAACCTCACAGTCCGTCAATCAACATCACAGTCTATCTGCCAGTTTCACAGTAAATTGTGTACTATAAGGAAGACAATCAAGAGAAACTTGTACGACGTGTATTTTTATGGTTGTTTGAAAAATACTTCACTTGTGAGGACACAACGAAAACACTGCCAAAGAGTTTGAAATGTGGTGTTTGACCAGTAAGATTTATGACAATAGTAGGAGTTATTGGGTATATTGATTTTTTTTTTATATTAGTAAAATTCATAAGAATGTGGTAATGGTAATTACCTAAGCATTCTAAAGGACTAGGAGAGAGAGAGAGAGAGAGAGAGAGAGAGAGAGAGAGAGAGAGAGAGAGAGAGAGAGAGAGAGAGAGAGAGAGAGAGAGAGAGAGAGAGAGAGAGAGAGAGAGAGAGAGAGAGAGAGAGAGAGAGAGAGAGAGAGAGAGAGAGAGAGAGAGAGAATGAAAATGATTAGGTTACAATATAGAGTGAAATGAAAACATATAAAAAAAAATGAATAATGTGATAATGGTAAGTGCCTATGCATTCTGAGAGAGAGAGAGAGAGAGAGAGAGAGAGAGAGAGAGAGAGAGAGAGAGAGAGAGAGAGAGAGAGAGAGAGAGAGACGAACGGGGAAGAAGTGTAGTGGAAGGTAACACAAGGAGGAGGCTATCGTACGCCTGGCAGCGTTACGCGTCGTCCCTCCCTCCCGCGGATAGGGTGGCGCCTGCGGGGAGGACTAAAATTATTGTCATTCAATGAACATAACGTACAGTTAATCTTTTACTTAGGAGTCTAAGACCTGTCCTAAATGAACTATTAAGAGATGCTGTCTATCAATTGGTTGTTTTTTCCAAGGTAGTAATTACTGGGCCACGTAATACTTTCAAAATCCGAAAATTGTTCCTGCTTAACACACTGCATTATTCATCATTTTATAACTCTTTTGTTATTCAACATTACGAAATCAATGTATATCAAGTAAAAGCCAAGAAAATGTAGTCTCTAACGAAGTATAACACATAGTTGCATATACTCTGTTTAGGACACACGAGACAGGTAAAGCAAAGCGATGGTGACCGACCGACGCACGCCGTGTCATTACCTTTACATGCAGTTTTCTCGTTTGTTTACTTTTGGCGCTTGGCCCCTTGTCGCAGGCAGCGCTTCAATTATATTGTTATCATTTGTACGACTTCAACGTAGAGTCGCAGTAACGTAGTGTTTTGATTTTCTCCTCCCCTCCTTCTGTTCTAACACGCCTTTTTCAGGTTATGGTAAAAAAAACCATTCACTAAGGGAAATTGTAAGTTCGAGGAAGTCTCGAGTCTCGCGGGTAGTTCCTTGATAAGTTAAATCTGTATGATAATCAACATGATCCTCCGTTTTGGAGAAAGCCCGCAGCGTTCCTTTCTGTAATCCTGAGTTGGCGGCACATTGCTGCCGAGCCAGAGCCGGCGTGTGAAATATGGCCTAAACGGACGTGAAATTAAAAAGAAAACCTTACTTGGACTTATAAACGGATAACAAAGCACAACGAAGGGAAGTGTAAAAGATCACTTCCATGCATACGAGATGGAGAACTGGCTGCAAGGGCGCGTCTTGGAACACTTAAGTTACCCATCCTTCAATGCCTTACTCCCCCCTTACTTAGCACCTTGAAAAGCTATATAGTGAATACCCGATTTACTATTTTTAACGACCTCCATTCTCAAGGAACTGTGTTGTGAAAGGCACCTTCTGTCTCTCACAAAACAGGCCATTAGCCCCGGCCTCGCCAGTGGCTGTGCTCACCAACCAACTTCATACATTTTTTTTTTTCGATTCTACGACTTAAACGTGGTGTCCTATTTGAGTAATGCATGTTTTGATGTTTTGTTCTCCTCCTCCTTCCTCCTCCTCCTCCTCCTCCTCCTTCACCACGCGTTTTTAATAAATATTCAAATTTTCATTATAAAAAAAAGCTATTTCCGTGCAGTCCCGACCCACTTTGACAATATGACTCTGTACGATAACGAACACAGCTGTACAATCTGAGCGGACGTGAAATTAAGGCGATAACGTTACATGATTCATAGAACGAGCGACTGGTATAATATGATGTCAAGCTCTAAACGGACGTAAAATAAAAACCTCCGTCTCCCATTCACTCTACCTTATTTTTCCCTCTCTTCCATTCTTTTCGTTTTTTCCGTTCCCTTTCTCCATTCT
>NW_026112123.1:160000-172500 GCF_024679095.1 Eriocheir sinensis
ATCAGGCATGGCAGCGGCGGGGCTCATGGGGAAGGCTTGGGCCGCGCATTGCGGCAAAATTACCATAACTGTGGCCTTCATGAAAATGCCCAAATATTTAAGCGTCATGTTTTTTGTAAATTCACCACAGTTTTATAATTTCTCAAAATGACCGGCAGTTTGCAAAATAAATAGCTCCTCAAAATGACTGTAACATAAACATTAATGGCATAAAAATCATATTTTTTCAGGATTTTTAATGTTTTTTTCTGGCATTTGTGATTAGAGAATATGCTCACTGCGTGTGTGTGTGTGTGTGCGTGTGTGTGTGTGTGTGTGTGTGTGTGTGTGTGTGTGTGTGTGTGTGTGTGTACAAGAGTGTAAGAGAGCAAGCACGCAAGGGGCTCCTAATGGCCACTCAGCGCGTGTGTTTCCCGTGGAGGCTCACGTAGGCACGTTCTCTACTCTTCTCAGGCTGCCGTAGTGAAGTAATTTACTATGAATGATTACGTCAGAATTAGACATTAGTATTCCTCTTCCTTGCACAATGCATACAAGATGAACATTTGTAACTCATGATGGCGTCCCATATTTTCGTCCCGCGTATTGGTATTTCCTTCTTTTTTCTTGCATATTTACTGTTTATTACTGATTTTATGCCTCAGCCAACGTTTTCCCGCACTCCACCGCAGTGGCAGCCACACGGAAGCTTGAGGCGACAACGTGTCGTGATTTGTGTCAAGGCAGCGTTCTGTGTGACATCAGGTTTATATTGATTTTATCAGTCTTTAGAAATTAGCAGAGTAGCGTAATCGGTAGCGCGCTGGTGCCCTCCAGAGGCCGTGGATCGAAGCCACGCTCTGCTTCTTTACGAATGTTCTTATTTTGGAGAAACTGTAACAACGCAGTGAGTAATATCGAAATGTACACCACTGAGCGGCGGAAATCGAAAAAAGGCCCAACGATCTTTGATTTTAGCTTATCGGAGGACCAGTTGGTTCGCTACCCAGACTTCTGTTCTGAAGACATCGGTTCGATTCCCGGCACTCAGTGATGTACATTTCGAAATATTTTTATTGCGATCATTTTGTAATAAATAATGATAATATTATAATTATCTTTATTGTTATGAGAGATATTGTTGTTATTGTTACTCCATCACATTGCAATAGTCACCATTACTATCAGGCATGGCAGCGGCGGGGCTCATGGGAAGGCTTGGGCCGCGCATTGCGGCAAAATTACCATAACTGGGGCCTTCATGAAAATGCCCAAATATTTAAGCGTCATGTTTTTTGTAAATTCACCACAGTTTTATAATTTCTCAAAATGACCGGGCATTTTGCAAAATAAATAGCTCCTCAAAATGACTGTAACATAAACATTAATGGCATAAAATCATATTTTTTCAGGATTTTAATGTTTTTTCTGGCATTTGTGATTAGAGAATATGCTCACTGCGTGTGTGTGTGTGTGTGTGTGTGTGTGTGTGTGTGTGTGTGTGTGTGTGTGTGTGTGTGTGTACAAGAGTGTAAGAGAGCAAGCACGCAAGGGCTCCTAATGGCCACTCAGCGCGTGTGTTTCCTGTGGAGGCTAACGTAGGCACTTTCTCTACTCTTCTCAGGCTGCCGTAGTGAAGTAATTTACTATGAATGATTACGTCGGAATTAGACATTAGTATTCCTCTTCCTTGCACACTGCATACAAGATGAACATTTGTAACTCATGATGGCGTCCCATATTTTCGTCACGCGTATGGGTATTTTCTTCTTTTTCTTGCATATTTACTGTTTATTACTGATTTTATGCCTCAGCCAACGTTTTCCCGCCCTCCACCGCAGTGGCAGCCACACGGAAGCTTGAGGCGACAACGTGTCGTGATTTGTGTCAAGGCAGCGTTCTGTGTGACATCAGGTTTATATTGATTTTATCAGTCTTTAGAAATTAGCAGAGTAGCGTAATCGGTAGCGCGCTGGTGCCCTCCAGAGGCCGTGGATCGAAGCCACGCTCTGCTTCTTTACGAATGTTCTTATTTTGGAGAAACTGTAACAACGCAGTGAGTAATATCGAAATGTACACCACTGAGCGGCGGAAATCGAAAAAAGGCCCAACGATCTTTGATTTTAGCTTATCGGAGGACCAGTTGGTTCGCTACCCAGACTTCTGTTCTGAAGACATCGGTTCGATTCCCGGCACTCAGTGATGTACATTTCGAAATATTTTTATTGTGATCATTTTGTAATAAATAATGATAATATTATAATTATCTTTATTGTTATGAGAAATATTGTTGTTATTGTTACTCCTTCACATTGCAATAGTCACCATTACTATCAGGCATGGCAGCGGCGGGGCTCATGGGGAAGGCTTGCCGCGCATTGCGGCAAAATTACCATAACTGTGGCCTTCATGAAAATGCCCAAATATTTAAGCGTCATGTTTTTTTGTAAATTCACCATAGTTTTGGTCATTTCTCAAAATGACCGGGCATTTTGCAAAATAAATAGCTCCTCAAAATGACTGTAACATAAACATTAATGGCATAAAATCATATTTTTCAGGATTTTAATGTTTTTTCTGGCATTTGTGATTAGAGAATATGCTCACTGGTGTGTGTGTGTGTGTGTGTGTGTGTGTGTGTGTGTGTGTGTGTGTGTGTGTGTGTGTGTGTGTAAAATAGTGTAAGAGATCAATCACGCAAGGTGCACCTAATGCACACTCAGCGAGTGTGTTTCCTGTGGAGGCTCACGTAGGCACGTTCTCTACTCTTCTCAGGCTGCCGTAGTGAAGTAATTTACTATGAATGATTACGTCAGAATTAGACATTAGTATTCCTCTTCCTTGCACAATGCATACAAGATGAACATTTGTAACTCATGATGGCGTCCCATATTTTCGTCACTAGTATGGTTATTTACTTCTTTTTAATTGAATATTTACTGTTTATTCAAGATTTTCTTCATCAGCAAAAGATTTACCGCACTCCACCCCAGATGAAGCCACACTGAAGCTTGAGGCGACAACGTGTCGTGATTTGTGTCAAGGCAGCGTTCTGTGTGACATCAGGTTTATATTGATTTTATCAGTCTTTAGAAATTAGCAGAGTAGCGTAATCGGTAGCGCGCTGGTGCCCTCCAGAGGCCGTGGATCGAAGCCACGCCTGCTTCTTTACGAATGTTCTTATTTTGGAGAAACTGTAACAACGCAGTAGTAATATCGAATGTACACCACTGAGCGGCGGAAATCGAAAAAAAAGGCCCAACGATCTTTGATTTTAGCTTATCGGAGGACCAGTTGGTTCGCTACCCAGACTTCTGTTCTGAAGACATCGGTTCGATTCCCGGCACTCAGTGATGTACATTTCGAAATATTTTTATTGCGATCATTTTGTAATAAATAATGATAATATTATAATTATCTTTATTGTTATGAGAGATATTGTTGTTATTGTTACTCCTTCACATTGCAATAGTCACCATTACTATCAGGCATGGCAGCGGGGCTCATGGGGAAGGCTTTGTCGCGCATTGCGGCAAAATTACCATAACTGTGGCCTTCATGAAAATGCCCAAATATTTAAGCGTCATGTTTTTTTGTAAATTCACCACAGTTTTGGTCATTTCTCAAAATGACCGGGCATTTTGCAAAATAAATAGCTCCTCAAAATGACTGTAACATAAACATTAATGGCATAAAAATCATATTTTTTCAGGATTTTTTAATGTTTTTTTCTGGCATTTGTGATTAGAGAATATGCTCACTGCGTGTGTGTGTGTGTGTGTGTGTGTGTGTGTGTGTGTGTGTACAAGAGTGTAAGAGAGCAAGCACGCAAGGGGCTCCTAATGGCCACTCAGCGCGTGTGTTTCCCGTGGAGGCTCACGTAGGCACGTTCTCTACTCTTCTCAGGCTGCCGTAGTGAAGTAATTTACTATGAATGATTACGTCAGAATTAGACATTAGTATTCCTCTTCCTTGCACAATGCATACAAGATGAACATTTGTAACTCATGATGGCGTCCCATATTTTCGTCCCGCGTATTGGTATTTCCTTCTTTTTTCTTGCATATTTACTGTTTATTACTGATTTTATGCCTCAGCCAACGTTTTCCCGCACTCCACTGCAGTGGCAGCCACACGGAAGCTTGAGGCGACAACGTGTCGTGATTTGTGTCAAGGCAGCGTTCTGTGTGACATCAGGTTTATATTGATTTTATCAGTCTTTAGAAATTAGCAGAGTAGCGTAATCGGTAGCGCGCTGGTGCCCTCCAGAGGCCGTGGATCGAAGCCACGCCTGCTTCTTTTACGAATGTTCTTATTTTGGAGAAACTGTAACAACGCAGTGAAATATCGAAATGTACACCACCGAGCGGCGGAAATCGAAAAAAAAGGCCCAACGATCTTTGATTTTAGCTTATCGGAGGACCAGTTGGTTCGCTACCCAGACTTCTGTTCTGAAGACATCGGTTCGATTCCCGGCACTCAGTGATGTACATTTCGAAATATTTTTATTGCGATCATTTTGTAATAAATAATGATAATATTATAATTATCTTTATTGTTATGAGAGATATTGTTGTTATTGTTACTCCTTCACATTGCAATAGTCACCATTACTATCAGGCATGGCAGCGGCGGGGCTCATGGGGAAGGCTTGGGCCGCATTGCGGCAAAATTACCATAACTGGGGCCTTCATGAAAATGCCCAAATATTTAAGCGTCATGTTTTTTGTAAATTCACCACAGTTTTGGTCATTTCTCAAATGACCGGGCATTTTGCAAAATAAATAGCTCCTCAAAATGACTGTAACATAAACATTAATGGCATAAAAATCATATTTTTCAGGATTTTTAATGTTTTTTCTGGCATTTGTGATTAGAGAATATGCTCACTGGTGTGTGTGTGTGTGTGTGTGTGTGTGTGTGTGTGTGTGTGTGTGTGTGTGTACAAGAGTGTAAGAGAGCAAGCACGCAAGGCTCCTAATGGCCACTCAGCGCGTGTGTTTCCTGTGGAGGCTCACGTAGGCACGTTCTCTACTCTTCTCAGGCTGCCGTAGTGAAGTAATTTACTATGAATGATTACGTCAGAATTAGACATTAGTATTCCTCTTCCTTGCACAATGCATCCAAGATGAACATTTGTAACTCATGATGGCGTCCCATATTTTCGTCCCGCGTATGGGTATTTCCTTCTTTTTCTTGCATATTTACTGTTTATTACTGATTTTATGCCTCAGCCAACGTTTTCCCGCACTCCACCGCAGTGGCAGCCACACGGAAGCTTGAGGCGACAACGTGTCGTGATTTGTGTCAAGGCAGCGTTCTGTGTGACATCAGGTTTATATTGATTTTATCAGTCTTTAGAAATTAGCAGAGTAGCGTAATCGGTAGCGCGCTGGTGCCCTCCAGAGGCCGTGGATCGAAGCCACGCTCTGCTTCTTTACGAATGTTCTTATTTTGGAGAAACTGTAACAACGCAGTGAGCAATATCGAAATGTACACCACTGAGCGGCGGAAATCGAAAAAGGCCCAACGATCTTTGATTTTAGCTTATCGGAGGACCAGTTGGTTCGCTACCCAGACTTCTGTTCTGAAGACATCGGTTCGATTCCCGGCACTCAGTGATGTACATTTCGAAATATTTTATTGCGATCATTTGGTAATAAATAATGATAATATAATAATTATCTTTATTGTTATGAGAGATATTGTTGTTATTGTTACTCCTTCACATTGCAATAGTCACCATTACTATCAGGCATGGCAGCGGCGGGGCTCATGGGGAAGGCTTGGGCCGCGCATTGCGGCAAAATTACCATAACTGGGGCCTTCATGAAAATGCCCAAATATTTAAGCGTCATGTTTTTTTGTAAATTCACCACATTTTTGGTCATTTCACAAACTGACCGGGCATGTTGCACAATAAATAGCTCCTCAACATCACTGGAACATCAACATTACTGGCATAAAAATCATATTTTTTCAGGATTTTTTAATGTTTTTTTCTGGCATTTGTGATTAGAGAATATGCTCACTGCGTGTGTGTGTGTGTGTGCGTGTGTGTGTGTGTGTGTGTGTGTGTGTGTACAAGAGTGTAAGAGAGCAAGCACGCAAGGGGCTCCTAATGGCCACTCAGCGCGTGTGTTTCCCGTGAAGGCTCACGTAGGCACGTTCTCTACTCTTCTCAGGCTGCCGTAGTGAAGTAATTTACTATGAATGATTACGTCAGAATTAGACATTAGTATTCCTCTTCCTTGCACAATGCATACAAGATGAACATTTGTAACTCATGATGGCGTCCCATATTTTCGTCACGCGTATGGGTATTTCCTTCTTTTTTCTTGCATATTTACTGTTTATTACTGATTTTATGCCTCAGCCAACGTTTTCCCGCACTCCACCGCAGTGGCAGCCACACGGAAGCTTGAGGCGACAACGTGTCGTGATTTGTGTCAAGGCAGCGTTCTGTGTGACATCAGGTTTATATTGATTTTATCAGTCTTTAGAAATTAGCAGAGTAGGGTAATCGGTAGAGCGCTGGTGAACTCCAGAGGCCTTGGATCTAAGCCACGCTCTGCTTATTTTACGAATGTTCTTATTTTGGAGAAACTTTTACAACGCAGTGATAAATATCGAAATGTACACCACTGATCGGCGGAAATCGAAAAAAGGCCCAACGATCTTTGATTTTAGCTTATCGGAGGACCAGTTGGTTCGCTACCCAGACTTCTGTTCTGAAGACATCGGTTCGATTCCCGGCACTCAGTGATGTACATTTCGAAATATTTTTATTGCGATCATTTTGTAATAAATAATGATAATATTATAATTACCTTTATTGTTATGAGATATATTGTTGTTATTGTTACCCTTCACATTGCAATAGTCACCATTACTATCAGGCATGTCAGCGGCGTGGCTCAATGGGAAGGCTTGGGCCGCGCATTGCGGCAAAATTACCATAACTGTGGCCTTCATGAAAATGCCCAAATATTTAAGCGTCATGCTTTTTTGTAAATTCACCCCAGTTTTGGTCATTGCTCAAAATGACCGGCATTTTGCAAAATAAATAGCTCCTCAAAATGACTGTAACATAAACATTAATGGCATAAAAATCATATTTTTCAGGATTTTTTATGTTTTTTTCTGGCATTTGTGATTAGAGAATATGCTCACTGCGTGTGTGTGTGTGTGTGCGTGTGTGTGTGTGTGTGTGTGTGTGTGTGTGTGTGTGTGTGTATAAGAGTGTAAGAGAGCAATCACGCAAGGGGCTCCTAATGGCCACTCAGCGCGTGTGTTTCACGCGGAGGCTCACGAAGGCACGTTCTCTACTCTTCTCAGGGTTCCTTAGTTAAGTAATTTAATATGAATGATTACGTCAGAATTAGACATTAGTATTCCTCTTCCTTGCACAATGCATACAAGATGAACATTTGTAACTCATGATGGCGTCCCATATTTTCGTCCCGCGTATGGGTATTTCCTTCTTTTTTCTTGCATATTTACTGTTTATTACTGATTTTATGCCTCAGCCAACGTTTTCCCGCACTCCACCGCAGTGGCAGCCACACGGAAGCTTGAGGCGACAACGTGTCGTGATTTGTGTCAAGGCAGCGTTCTGTGTGACATCAGGTTTATATTGATTTTATCAGTCTTTAGAAATTAACAGAGTAGCGTAATCGGTAGCGCGCTGGTGCCCTCCAGAGGCCGTGGATCGAAGCCACGCTCTGCTTCTTTACGAATGTTCTTATTTTGGAGAAACTGTAACAACGCAGTGAGCAATATCGAAATGTACACCACTGAGCGGCGGAAATCGAAAAAAGGCCCAACGATCTTTGATTTTAGCTTATCGGAGGACCAGTTGGTTCGCTACCCAGACTTCTGTTCTGAAGACATCGGTTCGATTCCCGGCACTCAGTGATGTACATTTCGAAATATTTTATTGCGATCATTTTGTAATAAATAATGATAATATTATAATTATCTTTATTGTTATGAGAGATATTGTTGTTATTGTTACTCCTTCACATTGCAATAGTCACCATTACTATCAGGCATGGCAGCGGCGGGGCTCATGGGGAAGGCTTGGGCCGCGCATTGCGGCAAAATTACCATAACTGGGGCCTTCATGAAAATGCCCAAATATTTAAGCGTCATGTTTTTTTGTAAATTCACCACAGTTTTGGTCATTTCTCAAAATGACCGGGCATTTTGCAAAATAAATAGCTCCTCAAAATGACTGTAACATAAACATTAATGGCATAAAAATCATATTTTTTCAGGATTTTTAATGTTTTTTTCTGGCATTTGTGATTAGAGAATATGCTCACTGCGTGTGTGTGTGTGTGTGTGTGTGTGTGTGTGTGTGTGTGTGTGTGTGTGTGTGTGTGTGTGTACAAGAGTGTAAGAGAGCAAGCACGCAAGGGGCTCCTAATGGCCACTCAGCGCGTGTGTTTCCCGTGGAGGCTCACGTAGGCACGTTCTCTACTCTTCTCAGGCTGCCGTAGTGAAGTAATTTACTATGAATGATTACGTCAGAATTAGACATTAGTATTCCTCTTCCTTGCACAATGCATACAAGATGAACATTTGTAACTCATGATGGCGTCCCATATTTTCGTCCCGCGTATGGGTATTTCCTTCTTTTTTCTTGCATATTTACTGTTTATTACTGATTTTATGCCTCAGCCAACGTTTTCCGCACTCCACCGCAGTGGCAGCCACACGGAAGCTTGAGGCGACAACGTGTCGTGATTTGTGTCAAGGCAGCGTTCTGTGTGACATCAGGTTTATATTGATTTTATCAGTCTTTAGAAATTAGCAGAGTAGCGTAATCGGTAGCGCGCTGGTGCCCTCCAGAGGCCGTGGATCGAAGCCACGCTCTGCTTCTTTACGAATGTTCTTATTTTGGAGAAACTGTAACAACGCAGTGAGTATCGAAATGTACACCACTGAGCGGCGGAAATCGAAAAAAGGCCCAACGATCTTTGATTTTAGCTTATCGGAGGACCAGTTGGTTCGCTACCCAGACTTCTGTTCTGAAGACATCGGTTCGATTCCCGCCACTCAGTGATGTACATTTCGAAATATTTTATTGCGATCATTTTGTAATAAATAATGATAATATTATAATTATCTTTATTGTTATGAGAGATATTGTTGTTATTGTTACTCCTTCACATTGCAATAGTCACCATTACTATCAGGCATGGCAGCGGCGGGGCTCATGGGGAAGGCTTGGGCCGCATTGCGGCAAAATTACCATAACTGGGGCCTTCATGAAAATGCCCAAATATTTAAGCGTCATGTTTTTTTGTAAATTCACCACAGTTTTGGTCATTTCTCAAAATGACCGGGCATTTTGCAAAATAAATAGCTCCTCAAAATGACTGTAACATAAACATTAATGGCATAAAAATCATATTTTTTCAGGATTTTTAATGTTTTTTCTGGCATTTGTGATTAGAGAATATGCTCACTGCGTGTGTGTGTGTGTGCGTGTGTGTGTGTGTGTGTGTGTGTGTGTGTGTGTGTGTGTGTGTGTACAAGAGTGTAAGAGAGCAAGCACGCAAGGGGCTCCTAATGGCCACTCAGCGCGTGTGTTTCCCGTGGAGGCTCACGTAGGCACGTTCTCTACTCTTCTCAGGCTGCCGTAGTGAAGTAATTTACTATGAATGATTACGTCAGAATTAGACATTAGTATTCCTCTTCCTTGCACAATGCATACAAGATGAACATTTGTAACTCATGATGGCGTCCCATATTTTCGTCCCGCGTATGGGTATTTCCTTCTTTTTTCTTGCATATTTACTGTTTATTACTGATTTTATGCCTCAGCCAACGTTTTCCCGCACTCCACCGCAGTGGCAGCCACACGGAAGCTTGAGGCGACAACGTGTCGTGATTTGTGTCAAGGCAGCGTTCTGTGTGACATCAGGTTTATATTGATTTTATCAGTCTTTTAGAAATTAGCAGAGTAGCGTAATCGGTAGCGCGCTGGTGCCCTCCAGAGGCCGTGGATCGAAGCCACGCTCTGCTTCTTTTACGAATGTTCTTATTTTGGAGAAACTGTAACAACGCAGTGAGAAATATCGAAATGTACACCACTGAGCGGCGGAAATCGAAAAAAAAGGCCCAACGATCTTTGATTTTAGCTTATCGGAGGACCAGTTGGTTCGCTACCCAGACTTCTGTTCTGAAGACATCGGTTCGATTCCCGGCACTCAGTGATGTACATTTCGAAATATTTTTATTGCGATCATTTTGTAATAAATAATGATAATATTATAATTATCTTTATTGTTATGAGAGATATTGTTGTTATTGTTACTCCTTCACATTGCAATAGTCACCATTACTATCAGGCATGGCAGCGGCGGGGCTCATGGGGAAGGCTTGGGCCGCGCATTGCGGCAAAATTACCATAACTGGGGCCTTCATGAAAATGCCCAAATATTTAAGCGTCATGTTTTTTTGTAAATTCACCACAGTTTTGGTCATTTCTCAAAATGACCGGGCATTTTGCAAAATAAATAGCTCCTCAAAATGACTGTAACATAAACATTAATGGCATAAAATCATATTTTTTCAGGATTTTTAATGTTTTTTTCTGGCATTTGTGATTAGAGAATATGCTCACTGCGTGTGTGTGTGTGTGTGCGTGTGTGTGTGTGTGTGTGTGTGTGTGTGTGTGTGTGTGTGTACAAGAGTGTAAGAGAGCAAGCACGCAAGGGGCTCCTAATGGCCACTCAGCGCGTGTGTTTCCCGTGGAGGCTCACGTAGGCACGTTCTCTACTCTTCTCAGGCTGCCGTAGTGAAGTAATTTACTATGAATGATTACGTCAGAATTAGACATTAGTATTCCTCTTCCTTGCACAATGCATACAAGATGAACATTTGTAACTCATGATGGCGTCCCATATTTTCGTCACGCGTATGGGTATTTCCTTCTTTTTCTTGCATATTTACTGTTTATTACTGATTTTATGCCTCAGCCAACGTTTTCCGCACTCCACCGCAGTGGCAGCCACACGGAAGCTTGAGGCGACAACGTGTCGTGATTTGTGTCAAGGCAGCGTTCTGTGTGACATCAGGTTTATATTGATTTTAGCAGTCTATTAGAAATTAGCAGAGGAGCGTAATCGGTAGCGCGCTGGTGCCCTCCAGAGGCCGTGGATCGAAGCCACGCTCTGCTTCTTTTACGAATGTTCTTATTTTGGAGAAACTGTAACAACGCAGTGAGAAATATCGAAATGTACACCACTGAGCGGCGGAAATCGAAAAAAAAGGCCCAACGATCTTTGATTTTAGCTTATCGGAGGACCAGTTGGTTCGCTACCCAGACTTCTGTTCTGAAGACATCGGTTCGATTCCCGGCACTCAGTGATGTACATTTCGAAATATTTTATTGCGATCATTTTGTAATAAATAATGATAATATTATAATTATCTTTATTGTTATGAGAGATATTGTTGTTATTGTTACTCCTTCACATTGCAATAGTCATCATTACTATCAGGCATGGCAGCGGCGGGGCTCATGGGAAGGCTTGGGCCGCGCATTGCGGCAAAATTACCATAACTGGGGCCTTCATGAAAATGCCCAAATATTTAAGCGTCATGTTTTTTTGTAAATTCACCACAGTTTTGGTCATTTCTCAAAATGACCGGGCATTTTGCAAAATAAATAGCTCCTCAAAATGACTGTAACATAAACATTAATGGCATAAAAATCATATTTTTCAGGATTTTTTAATGTTTTTTTCTGGCATTTGTGATTAGAGAATATGCTCACTGCGTGTGTGTGTGTGTGTGTGTGTGCGTGTGTGTGTGTGTGTGTGTGTGTGTGTGTGTGTGTGTACAAGAGTGTAAGAGAGAAAGCACGCAAGGCTCCTAATGGCCACTCAGCGCGTGTGTTTCGTGGAGGCTCACGTAGGCACGTTCTCTACTCTTCTCAGGCTGCCGTAGTGAAGTAATTTACTATGAATGATTACGTCAGAATTAGACATTAGTATTCCTCTTCCTTGCACAATGCATACAAGATGAACATTTGTAACTCATGATGGCGTCCCATATTTTCGTCCCGCGTATGGGTATTTCCTTCTTTTTTTCTTGCATATTTACTGTTTATTACTGATTTTATGCCTCAGCCAACGTTTTCCCGCACTCCACCGCAGTGGCAGCCACACGGAAGCTTGAGGCGACAACGTGTCGTGATTTGTGTCAAGGCAGCGTTCTGTGTGACATCAGGTTTATATTGATTTTATCAGTCTTTAGAAATTAGCAGAGTAGCGTAATCGGTAGCGCTGGTGCCCTCCAGAGGCCGTGGATCGAAGCCACGCTCTGCTTCTTTTACGAATGTTCTTATTTTGGAGAAACTGTAACAACGCAGTGAGCAATATCGAAATGTACACCACTGAGCGGCGGAAATCGAAAAAAAAGGCCCAACGATCTTTGATTTTAGCTTATCGGAGGACCAGTTGGTTCGCTACCCAGACTTCTGTTCTGAAGACATCGGTTCGATT
>NW_026112123.1:177500-215238 GCF_024679095.1 Eriocheir sinensis
TTTTCATCATCATCATTATTATTGTTATAATTATTATTTTCTAAGATGTTTCTAACTTATTTGCACATTATTTTACCTCATTTTTCCTTATTTTAATTTTCTAAGCATTTCGAAACAAATTTTCACATTTTGCCTTAATTTAATTTATTATAATTTTCTAAGGATTTCCTAACATACTTTCACATTATTTTACCTTTTACTTTTTTCTAATTTTCTAGGCATTTTCTTACTTTCACATTATTTTTAACTAATGTTTCCTTAATTTAATTTATTATAATTTTCTAAGGATTTCCTAACACTTTCACATTATTTTACCTTATTTTATTTTTTTCGAATTTTCTAGGCATTTTCTTACTTTCACATTATTTTTAACTAATGTTTCCTTATTATTAATATCCAAGCTTTTTCTCATTATTTGAGTATCACTTTATATTTTGGACCTTATTTTTCCTTTCCATTATTTCTAAGCATTTTCTAACTAATTTTCACATGACTTTACCTTACTATTATTTTCTAGGCTATTTCTCACTAATTTTCACACGAATCTTACTTCATTATTTTCTAAGCATTTCCACACGCTCTTCCCCTTGTCTTTTCCTTGCTATCATTTTCTATTTTTTTTTCGTTAATTTTCCTTTTCAACACACGACTTCCCCGCTGTCTTGCCCTCCACCCTCCACTTTCTCTTTTTTCAACCTTATTTTAGCATTCCCACGCGTTAAGATTGGCACTGTATGATCTATGCCACCTCCTCTTTCTTTGCATGGCACTGCGGCACTTTGAGGAAACGCAATTTACTTTAAAAATGAGAAAAAATATATATATGGTGCTGAAGAGGGGTGTCAGACATGACACCCCGCCATTTTCACTTTTCCCTTATTTTTTATCTTATTTCAATCTTATTTCAGCCTTCCAGGGGGTTAGAAATGGCACAGTATAACCACTGGCACCACTTCTTCCTTTCTATGGCACCACAACATTCCGGGAACACGTAATTCGCCTAAAAATGTACAAATACAAGGTTGAAATTTACCCACGGTGGCACTTTCCCTCCCCTCCACTTCTCACCCAATTTTCCGCATGATATAAGCTTTTCCAGGGATGGGATTGACACTGTGTAATCTCTGGCACCTCTTCTTTCTTCCCTGGCACTGTGGTTCGCTGGCACCGCGTAATTTGTCGGAAAACGATAAAAAGGATTTAATATCACGGGTCACGCGACCACCACCAGGGACGCCGCGCGGGAACTGATGGGGACTGAGCCGCCGATGGTTTTGTACGCCGAGTCCACGGGATTACTATAAACAAAGTTATAATTATTTTTTAATTATTATTGATGTTATTACTATGATTCATGGAGGGAAAATAAGGAAAAAGATGTTATTAGGCCTTAAGAAATAGGTGATGTGCGAATACGTATTTGACAAGGCTTTCATGGGCGTTGTGGGCGTTACCATGGGTAGTTTTATGACCTTGGTGGTAGTTTGACCTTTCCACTTTACTGTGAACTTTAAAAAATGGTCAATAGATACCGATTGACCTCTTTTCTGGCCTTTGAGAATAGTTAATGTGAGGGGCGGAGGCGTCTGAGGAAACATATCTGACAAGGCTTTAGTGGGCGTTGTGGGCGTTTCCAAGGGTAGTTAATGAGTCTGGTTGTAGTCTTACCCTTCTTCTTCACCCTGAGACTAAGTAAACAGTCATGAGAACCAGTTAATCTACTTTTTGGCCTTTGAAAATAGTTATTTTGCGAGGCGGAGGCGTCTGAGCCCTGCAGGGAGGCGGATGGGCGGGGCATCTTGCAAGAGTGCATCACCCATTCATATATTACTCAACCTATTTATTCTATGGCTACGGGAAGACCAATTACTTGCTCTCTTAGGCACACAGCTTCCCTATGTCTAAGAAAACAACTCTATCACGCCCAAAACGAATAAAACGCAGCAGAAAATCCACAAAACCACCCACAAGGGAAATAGATGAAGCGGTCACCAGCCACCTCACAGCGTACTCCGTGACCTCTGGCTAACCTTTCGGAGCTCAAGAACGCCCTATTGACAAGGCATTCATGGGCGTTGTGGGCGTGTCCTGGGGTAACTTAATGACCCTGGTGGAAGACTAACCTTTCTTCGTTACCATGAGCCTAAGAAAACAGTCCATAGAGTGCGATTAGACTCATTTTTAGCCTTTGGAAATAGTGGATATGTTCGCCCCCGCGGCCCGCCGTCTTTCTGTCATGTCGAGCTCGGCCCCCACATAAGCACATTTGACAAGCTTTTCTTGAGCGTTGTGGGCGTTTCCATGGGTAGTTTGATGACCCTGGTGGTGATTTAACCTTTCTTCCTTACCCTGAATGTGCAAAAACACTCATGCAAACCCAATTGACCTCCTAGTTGAGCTTTAGAAATAGTCGACCTGGTCACCTCCACCGTCCCTGTCTTCTCGTCTGTACCCATTGACCTGCCGGCGGCCATAAACGCCCATTTGACAAGGCTTTCGTGGGCATTGTAGGCGTTTCCAGGCGTAGTTTGATAACCCTGGTGATAGTTTAACCTTTCTTCTTTACCATGAACCTGAGAACACAGTCATGAGAACGCGATTAGGCTCATTTTTAGCATTTAGAAATAGTCGACGTGGTCACCCGCGACGTCTTTGTGGCTCTTCCTGAACCCGTTGGCACCCACGTATGCACATTTGTCAAGGTTTTCGTGAGCGTTGTGGGCGTTTCCAGGGTAGTTTGGTGACCCTGGTGGTAGTTTAACCTTTTTGTTTACCCTGAATGTGCAAAATACTAACGCGAACCCGATTGACCTCCTATTTAACCTTTAGAAATACTCGACGTGGTCACCCCTGCCGGCCGTGTGTCTCCTCGCATGGACCCAGTGACCTGTTCCTGAACCTTACGTCGCCCAACTACTCCCATTTGACAAGGCTTTCGTGGGCGTTGTGGGCGTTTCCAAGAGTAGCTTAACAACCCTGGTGATAGATTAACCTTTCTTCTTTACTCTGAACCAAAGAAAACAGTCAATAGAACCTGAATAAGCTCCTATTAGACCTTTAGAAATAGTAGACGTGGTTACCCTCATAGCGATGACATAATACCTTTATACAGCGCATGCTTGCCAAAAGGGGGCAGCACATAGCGGGGCATGTTTATACTTTTTCAGAGGATCCTTATACTTTTGACATAAGCTAATAGAGTGACTATGAGGGCTTAGAAATGGCACCCTATAGTTGCCAGGAGTCGCCACTGTAACCATTCCCAACCCCTCATAGCCCCTCGGCAACCACACATAGCCCCCAAAATCCCCACATAACCCCACAAAACCCACATACGCACATTGTTATGGTTATATTTTACTAACGAGACCAGAGCAATTTTCATGCTAGGAGCGGGGGTGTCATGCGGTGAAATTTCCCTAAACCTATTATAACCCACTTTCAAACCCACACAACTCCCCCACAACCCCACGTAACCCCTCCCCAACCCACCACAACCACCTATATAAGCCCATGCCCACCCCAACAACCCCACATGACCCCAACACACCCCTCCCTCAAGTGTCTTAAACAGCGATGGTCCGCCCCTGGCTTCCCCTACTCCCACCCCTCCCTCCTACCCTTCTCCTTGACACACTGTAAGGTTGAATGACACTGTGAGGATGACAGACACTAAGGTTGACAGACCCTGTGAGGTTGACACAGCGAAGTTGACAGACACTGTGAGGTTGACACAGCGAAGTTGACAGACAATATGAGGTTGAGACACTGTGAGGTTGACAGACACTGAGGTTGAGACACTGTGAGGTTGACAGACGCTAAGGTTGACAGACCCTGTGTGGTTGACACAGTGAGGTTGAAAGACACTGTGAGGTTCAGACACTGTGAGGTTGACAGACACTGTGAGGTTGACAGACACTGTGAGGTTGAATGACACAGTGAGGTTGACAGACACTGTGAGGTTGAGACACTGTGAGGTTGACAGACACTGTGAGGTTGACAGACACTGTGAGGTTGAATGACACTGTGAGGGTTCAGACACTGTGAGGTTGACAGACACTGTGAGGTTGAATGACACTGTGAGGGTTCAGACACTGTGAGGTTGACAGACACTGTGAGGTTGACAGACACTGTGAGGTTGAAATACACTGTGAGGTTGACAGACACTGTGAGGTTGAATGACACGGTTTGGCTGACAGACACTGTGAGGTTGACAGACACTGTGAGGTTGAATGACACTGTGAGGGTTCAGACACTGTGAGGTTGAATGACACGATAAATAGAAGATTACTGAACATATCTCAGCACTAAAACAACCCTACACAACATAATAAGGACCGGTACAGCCTTAACATATGGAGAAATGTATCCGGTAGTGAAGAATGGCAACACCCTACAGCTTCCATACTTCCAAAATTAAGCTCGAAGAGGCAATAACTGTATGATAAACAGAACACACAGTATGATAAACAGAACGTTGATTAACATATCTCGTCACGAAAACAAACATTAGCAACACCAGCATGGCCGGTAAAGCCTCAGAACGTGGAGAAATAATATGACAACTACTCGATCGACCGTCAGCTGGCGGCCCCAATGACCCGTAACTCGCACCACGTAACACAGTGATAGACAGCTTCAGGGGCTCATAAACTAGTACAAAACTCGTCCATTACAATACCTAGGCTTTCATTTAGCATAGAAAGACACCGGGAATACTTAAATCTGATAGCGACTGCCATCAGCTGGCGACCTCAATGACCCCAAAACTAGGTCACTTAACTCAATGATAGACGGCTTCAGGGGCTCCCACACTGGTACAAAACACGTCTGTTGCAATACCTAGGCTTTGTTTAGCATAGAAAGACATATTGAAGCGTCAAATGCTCATATACACACATAAGGAAAAAATGGTCAACTTGTGGGAAACGGCAACACCTCCTACCATGTATACAGGCTTATACCGTGCTTTGTTATCACGCAGCGTGGCTAACAGTGTACTAGTGAAGATATTTGACCACTGCAATACTGAAGAACAACAACACAATGATCGGTATTGCCTAAAAGCAGGATTAAATATATCGGCTTATGGCACCTCACGCGGCAAAAAGGAAATTATTCAACAAGACTTTGGGCCCACGGCAACACCTCCCATCACATATACAGGCTTGTACGGGGCTTTGCTATTCCTCAGTGTGCTTAACAACAGACTGAACAAGATAACTAACCACTTTGATATGCAGGAACAACACTGCAATAACCGCTATGGCCTAAAAATAGGGTTAAATATATCCTCACATGGCACCCTCACGCCGCAACACACGATTCGTACCCAAAATATGCAAGTCGACTCGGCCAAACGGCAACACTTTTCAACACAGGTAACGCTCTCACAGGCCTACGAGGGCGTATATACCTGCACAGTGCGGGGAATATTACATAACTAAGCCTATTGTACCAGGAAGATAAACATAAACCACACTAGAGTCCCCGCCATGGCCTGAAAAAGGGAGAAATATACACTTGACGGCACCCTCCACATTTTTTCAATCAACCAGGCAGAATGAATGGCACCTGGCCGCATCGGGCGTACAGCCACTCCCGGTGAGGCCTATACTGGATCCTAGGGGTGCTGTAGGCCTATAAATCAACCTCAATATAACTCCTGTCGCCTCAATACGCGATAATGGAAACTTAAACATTCCAAAAATTACATCGGGGTTGCGTTTTGGGGTTGACCTTTTGACCTTGAGACCCGGAGGAAAAGGAGGAGTTACGTTATCAAGGGAGGGAAAATTAACATAGGAGTGTTTCTACGGCTATATTGAGTCTATATCTATGTATCTATTTACCTATCTGTATGTCTATCTGTCTAACTACCACTGCAATGACCTCTTTCTATCTATTGACCATTTCTTGTGTATTTGCCCGTCTGTCTGTCTGTCTATCTGTCTATCTATCTACTTATCTATATCCGTTTATCTGTTTGTCTATTTATCTATATCTCTGCCTATCTACTATCTATCTATCCCTGTGCAATAACCTCAGTATCTGTTGGTTTATTATCTGTTATCATGCAATAACCTGTGTAAATCTATCTGTCTGTCTAGCTATTTATCTATTCTCTTCATTCTGCCCTCTCCTCCTACTCCTCCTCCTCCTCCTTGTTTCATCTTTTCTTTTTATCTCCATCTCTCCCTCTATCTTCTCTTATTGTTTCCTCCTCCTCCTCCTCGTTTCATTTTTTCTTTTTATCTCCATCTCTCCCTCTATCTTCTCTTATTGTTTCCTCCTCCTCCTCCTCCTCCTCGTTTCATTTTTTCTTTTTATCTCCATCTATCCCTCTATCTTCTCTTATTGTTTCCTCCTCCTCCCTCCTCGTTTCATCTTTTCTTTTCTCTCCTCTATCTTCTCTTATTGTTTCCTCCTCACTCTCATCTTGTTTTCTTCTTCTCTATTTTCCTCTTTTCTTCCTCCTCCAATCCTCCTCTTCCTCCTCCTTCTCCTAGCTCATACATGTCTTTTGTTCAATATATACTTTCTCCTTCTATCTGGGTATATGCTAATTGTACCACTACTACTACTACTGAAATGCCTGAATTTTTCTCTTTACTATACTCCCACACGACCACTGCGTGTAACGAAACACACGAGAAATTAATCCAGACAAGGGAAGTTTTGCCGGCGCCGGGGATCGAACCCGCGACCAGCGTAACGGGAGAGCCGCTCCTTTACCAGTCGGCCAAAGAGGTAACCCCCTGGCTAAGTGGGTTATGGGAGGCTCGCCCATCAGGCAAGTCGTGTCACTACACTACTACTACTACTACTAATGATAATAACAATATTAATAATAATAATGGATATGAAACATTGCTTGACTGTTTTGCACGTTCTATTTTGCTTTATTTAATTGGACAGCAGATAAAGACATGGTAAATACAACCAGGTAAACACACACACACACACACACACACACACACACAGATTGAAGGAGATGGACTTGACGACACTGGAACAAAGAAGGGAGAGAGGAGATCTGATCACGCTGTATAAGTTGGTAAATAAGTTTGATGAGGTGGATAGAGATGATCTCTTCTCAACTGTGAGGACACAGGGGCTGAGAGGACATGGAAAGAAACTTAATAAAGGAACCTGTTTGTGACTTGAAAAAGTAGGTTATAGTTTTCCACACAGAAGTGTTAACACATGGAACAGCTTGCAGGAAGAGGTGGTGGAGGCGAGCAGTGTCCACCAAATGAAGGAAAGGCTGGATGAATGTATTTATGGAGACGGGACTATTAGAGCTTAGCTCGGGCCACCTAGACTACAAATAGCTAACACACACACACACACACACACACACACACACTTGTGAAAGCAGTGTAGCGGTACAGCGGTACAGTACCTATGATTTTTTTATATATATATATATAGCCACGGACGCTAAATATATAGCTGCACCTTCCACCACCACACAACACCCAGCCGCACGTGCCCCAATAATGAGATTCCCTTGTAGTTATGACAGAAATCGTTATTCTGTTTTGGTAATGGTGGAGAGGGAGGAAGGGAGACCCGAGCCCCAGACCAAGGCCGAGTAGTGCCTGGCGGGGCGTGTTGACGTGTGTGTGTGTGTGTTGGTGAGCAGCGTTCATTGCAAGGTGTGTTCCTCCATATTTACCGCATAAAATGAAGACAAAGATTCTTGTGTTGCCCTGTAATGTGTTGTTCTATGGCTGTGTTGTTGTCAGTGCTAAGAGGCTGGGGGAGGGAGAGGCTTAGTGAAGCAGACTATGGTGATGCCAAGGTTATTTACTTTGTTGAATCTCGTCGACTACGGACACAGCTGAGGTGGACCTCCGCTGCTTCCCACTGGCTCCTCTCCTCTTGCTGAAGGTTTGTAGAAAAGATATATGAAGAGATAGTGATGTTTCATAAAGTAGATTATGAGATACTGGCACGGACCTAAAACGAATCTTTACAAAGACGATTTCCGTTGCCACTTGGATAACCTGGCGCTGGTGGCTGGTCAGGTACTGTTGACAGCCACTTGTCCAGGTGGTACTTGAAGGTGTCGGGTGCTACTGCAGTCAGGTTCCTTATGCTGGGAGGCACTGCATTGAATAGGCGTGCTCCAGTGTGGGTGAAGCTGTTGTGCACGATGGTTTTCACTCTTGAGGACTCTCTTGCCTCGCATTCATCTTCTGCCTCTCCGACTCAGGTTGCCTCTGGGGATGATTTGAGAATGTCTATTCGGGAGGAAATAGTAGAGATGGACGAGAGAAGAAAAGGAAAGAATCAGTCATATTCAGGGGTGTAAAGGTCGAGTCTAATGAAGATGCAAGGACTAGCATTGCAAACATCACTCGCTATCTTCTGAATACCACTCCATCTATGTCTGATTTATTTTGTATTGATAGAATCAAGGGTCTTTACAGAGTTAAAATTGCCGATGATGACTCGCGTAGGAAGCTAGTGATGGAAGCAAAAAATCTTAGAAACAACCACGAGTTCAATGGCATTTATGTTAATAGGGATTTAACATTCAAACAAAGAAAAGAACTGTATGAGAGGCGACAAAGGAACAGGCTAGCTGGTGCCTCAGCTCAGCCTGTAGCCCAGCCTGCCAGTTCTGATTCTCTTGGCTCAACTGCCCCCCTACTACCCAACTAAATGTTAGTTTGTGTAATGTAAATAGTCTTATCAATAAGGTTGCATTTGTTAAGCACTTCTTATTTTCAAATAATGCACATGTATTAGGGGTTACTGAGACTTTAATTAGTACTATTCCAGATGCTGCAGTTTCAATTACTAATTATAACTTATTCAGAAATGACGTTTCTGGTTCAGTTCATAAACATGGAGTTGGCATTTATGTACATAATTCTTACAGATGTCTCAACATGAACATCAAAATACCTAACGTCTGCTCAGTCTTTCTTCCAGATTACAAAATATTTATTGTAGTTGTTTATAGACCTCCTCTTACTCTTCAAGACAATAATAAACTCATAGATTTTCTAACAGATTTTTGTACTAACAGGGAAGTAATAGTGATTGGTGATTTTAACCTTCCTTCTATCTCTTGGTTACTAGGCGGTGTAAATAATGTAACTGCTAATACTGATAAACTTTTTCTAGACTGTTTCACCTCATTAGGCCTCACTCAGTGGATTGATGAGCCAACAAACATCAGGGCAGGCAATACTTTAGATCTATTTCTCACTACTGAAACTGATCGAGTAGTCTCCTCTAATGTATTTCCATTTCCCAACTGTGATCACTGTGTTATACTTTGTGGCTATATTTTCCAGTACAAACCTGTGAAGTCAAATGTCAGCGCTGCATCCCCTTTCTGGCCTAAAGCCAATTTTAAGCAAATTAATCAATTCTTGTCCACTGTAGACTGGGACTTTGAATTCCAGAATATGAACTCTAATGATTCATACAATAAATTTTGTCCTATATAAACTATCTTGGAAGAACATGTGCTCCACAAAAAACTCTTCGCTCCTCATCAAGTGCCCCTTACAAACCATGGGAATACAAACCTCCTAGAGCTCTTATAAACATCCGAAAGAATAGTTGGAACCATTACAAACAGATGAGAGCAGTACATGCTAGAAACTCTGTACTTGCTTTTGAAGCTTTGCAAACATTTCTGGATGTAAATTACCAGTACAGGAACTATTCCACTCAGAAACAGATTTCTTATGAGGAGGACATCCTTAATAATTACTCAGTTAAGCCCAAATTATTTCACTTGTACATACGCGGGAAAAAAGTAGGCTGTCCTTCCGTTGGTCCTCTCGGTGATGCAGAAAACTTAGTATCCGACCCTAAAGAGATGGCTCAGCTCTTAGGTGGTGCTTTTCCTCAGTGTTTACCATACCCTCTGGTCTTCCACAGTCACCACACCAAGTACATGATGGCTCCTTTCACCAGATACACTTCACAGTTCATGATGTTGCTAGGGAACTCGGTGCTATTAACCCTTCCACTGCAATGGGACCTGACTCTGTTCATCCAGTATTACTAAAACATTGCTCCACTAATTTAGCATATCCTCTGTTTAAAATATTCGTTTCATCTATAAATTCGGGGGAGATTCCTGAAATTTGGAAAAATCTTCAGTAGTACCTATTTTCAAGAAAGGTAAACGAAGTGATCCTCTTAACTATCGCCCAGTAAGCCTCACTTCTGTTAGCTGTAAAATTTTAGAGAGAATAATTGTTGCTGCACTGCATAATTATTTGGAAGCCAATTCAATACTGAATGTCAACCAGTTTGGTTTTCGCTCTGGCAAGTCTGTGGAGGATCAGCTCTTACTTACGTATGATGCAGTCTCTGAGTGGATGGACACGGGCAATATGGTTGATCTTATTCTCTTTGATTTTTCAAAAGCCTTCGACACTGTTAATCACCAGATTCTATTTACTAAACTTAATTCAGTGGGCATTAATGGTGTTATTCTATCTTGGATCAAGACATTTCTATCCCATAGGACTATGGAAGTTGTAGTGGGCGGACAGATCAGTTCTTCATTTCCAGTAATTAGCGGTGTGCCACAGGGTTCTGTGTTAGGTCCTACTCTTTTCCTTATTTACATAAATCACATCTCCAATACTTTAGTATCAAACATAAAATTATTTGCTGATGATCTTAAACTTTATCTTCTGATAAAGCCTCAGAGCCTTAATACAGTGCTGGAGGGCATTAGTATTGTCCAAAGAGATATTGATTCTTTAATTAAAGTTGCAGAATCGTGGGACTTAAAGATTAATACTGACAAAACTAAACTCATGAGCTTTGGCACCGACCTCCGTCAGTCTTATGATTTAGGCCGTATTCATTTTATACTGTTAAAGGCAATCCCCTAAGTTTCAGTTTTGCTGCAGTAGATCTTGGCATAACCACTGATCCGTCATTAAGATTCCATCACCATATCCAATCTGTAGTGTCAAAGGCTGCTGGTTTGTCATATTCCTTTCTTCAGTCAACCTTGTGTCGCTCACCTTCCTTTATGGTTAAACTATTCATTACACATGTACGTCCACTTCTTGAATTTGCATCCCCAGTATGGAACACAGGTTATATTACTGACTTATCTCTTCTAGAATCAGTTCAGTGTCGATGGACTAAGCTTATCACAGGTTGTGAGACTATGTCTTATGATCAGCGACTTAAAACTTTAGATCTTTACTCTGTGAAAGGAAGACTATTGCGGGCAGATATTATTAAATGTTGGAAGATCTTCAATGGTATGTCAGCTATATCACCTACAGATCTATTCACCATGGCACCAACAAGGGATATTACTAGAGGGCACAAGTTCAAAATTTTGTTCCTCACAGCACTTGGTGAAGCCAGACATAGATTTTTCTCAGTTCGTGTGGTGAGGCTGTGGAACTCACTCCCCCCAGAGGTAGCAGAGTCAACCAACCTAAACTCTTTCAAGAAGGGACTTGCTGAGTTCCTGGGAGACACTTTATTTCATTACTGAGCTCAATCTACTTATTACCATTCTAAACAGGCTTTTAGCACACTTTCCAGTCTTATCTTTCTTTGTCTTGGATTTCTGTTGTTCTCTAATACACAAGACTGGCGTGCTAGCCACTGTGGGGTTCCCTCCAAGGGAGCCCAACCAGGTAAGAACCAGGTAAGTCTCCACGGCTGTGTGATACTGTTCGGGCAGGCAGGGAGGGGGCGGCCTGGTTCTCAGCGTTACCTTGGAGACTGGCTATTACCTTCTTTCTTCTTCTCCTCCTCTCCTTCGTGCCTGTGTCAATGGCTTATTCTGTCTTTATCACGTGTTAGTCTCCACGGGTGTGTGATACTGTCATTGTTGGCAGGCCGGGGAGGGAGGGAGGCTTGTTCTCAGCACTGCCTTGGGGACTGTTTACCTTTTACCTTCTTCTTTCTTCTCCTTCTCCTATTTGGCAAGGCTTTCCTAGGAGTTGTGGGCATATCCAGGCTTGACCCTGGTGGTGGTGTGACCCTTCTGCACCGTAAACCTGAAGAAACACTCATTAGAGCACGCCTGACCCCCCTTTGACCTTTAGAAACAGCTGATGTGAGAACCAAAAGTGTCTTATGATACCGACCTCACCTTCAATCCAAGGTCTCACAAATAGACAAAAGAGGCTCAATTCTAATTTCTTACACAAGGCCACAGATGGGTGGGGGTGTTTGTCTAGTATTACACCTGGAGCCCCCAAGGCCCAGTCTGGTCGGCAGTGTCAGACGTCTCCACCCCTCAACTCTTCCCAAAGGCCAAAAAGGAGATAAATCAGATTCTAATGAGTGTTATTGTAGGTTCATGGAACAGAGGAAGGGTCACACCACCACCAGGGTCATGAAGCTACCCTTGAAAACTCCCACAACCCCTATGAAAGCCTTGTCAAATGTGTGCACTTGGACGATGAAGTACTTAAGAACATGACCACTGTCTTTAGGGTGTTTCACGGGGGTGGTGCAAGGGCTACAGATGGGGTGTTTGTCTAGTATTACACCCGGTGCCCCCATGGCCAGGCCTAACAGTACTTGCTATGATTTTGTTATGGGTCACTCAAAATAGGTGAATACTCTGAGCCTTGCCGTGCCTTCTCAACACTGGCCTGTGACGTCTGGTGTGTGTAATTCCCTGCCAGATTAATATTTAGGAAGTTATTGGGACTGTGTAGATTACCTTTGGTCACTCCGCTGCCAGTGATAACAGTGGTGAAGCATATTTCATATTTATCCTAAACAAATAACCTTAACAAATCTAACCTGATCAAACCCAACTATGGATAATGTTGAAGTGAGGGCAGCCACCTCTAGCAAAGTTAATACAACATGGATTCTTTTGTCATCCCTGAATGCAGTACAATAACAAATGACCTCCGGAAAATAGAAAGGGGGTGACGCCCCCCGCTAGGTAGGTTATGTAAGGTTGAATTAGGTTAGGTTGGTTTGAACTAGTTGGGCAAGCGGTGTCGGCTGACGGAAATACCCAGCGTGGGATTTAATGATTTTATTTAGTGATTTCTGGAGAAAAAAAACAATGAAGAGAATTGTATTTTGTTCAGAAACAAGCAGTCGGTGTCTCAACATTATTAGGCTGCCCTCTCCTCAATAGTCCCCCTGACTGTTTCTGTCCTAACTTGCTTCACCCCCTGCCCAAAATGCAGTGTGTCAGGCTGTGTTCATTAACTTCTAACATAACTATTGAATTTTCTTTAATTTTCCAAAAGTTATTATTTGCTGCCCTGGTCTTGGTCCTGGTTCGGGAGGTAGTTGTCCCTTTCGGATCCAACTACAGCCTTTGTAACGGCCTACTCCCTCGGGGCCAACACCCTGAAAATCCAAAAATAAAATGTAACCGTCTGAAAGAGCCCGTAGAGGCACAGATGGGGACATCTACAGGAGTCCACCCTATCCGGTGCACTCTGCAAAGGCTCTCTCTAGGAATTCCTTAGCCCCTTCTATTGTTCTTCTGGTCATTGTCTGCAGCGTACTCAGACCTAGCAAGAATTCTATCACCCTTTCTACATCCCCCTCTAGCATCCTATTCCATACTTCTGTTCCTAATTCCTGTGTTATTATTTCTACCAAACTCTGCCTAACCCTATCATACCTAGGACACTCTAGTAGCATATGTTCCACTGTCTCGTCAACCCCCCCTTCACACATACGGCATACCTTGCTTCCCCCATTTGCCCACCTATATGTCCTATTATTCACCTCTAAGGATTTAGTCCTGGCCTTGAAGAGCAACACACACCCCGGCTACCATCGTAGAAGGCCTCACACTTGGGTTTGGCCTTCAACTTGTACCATTCTAGAGAACTCTTTGCCCCCACCCTTTGGCTCCAGTCTATCTTGCCCCTCTCCTGAACTCTGTCATTCACTGTACGCTTCACTTCCTTCACCTCCCCCCCTAGCGTCATCTCCGAGAGTGTGAAGCCCTCCAGCCCACATCTCTTGTCCCAGCGTATGCTAGACTTGTTCCACTTCGTCCCCTGTCCCGCCCACTCATATACCTTGCGCGCCCATCTATTCTCACTCATCTTTCTTAGCCTGACTTTGTACCCTAAAACTGCTTTACCTATTCTTTCCTCAAAGGTGCTCCAGCCTACTTCCCCTCGCACTGCATCTACCGCCGCATACCTGTTGGCACCCAGAGCCAGCCTGCCTACTCTGTTCTGTACTACCTCCAGCTTATCTAGCTCCTTGACTGTCCACCTCATGCATTCTAGGCCACACATGAGGCCTGGTACTGCCATGCCCTTCCATATCCCCCTAACTACCTCATACCTGTTAGCTCTACATCTAGCCACACTTCCTAGCCTTCCTACCCACTGATTTGCCCTAGAAATTCTATTCTGTTTGGTCCTATCTGTTCCATTCTCGTCAACTATGATCCCTAGGTACTTGTATGAACTTGTACGGCCTGTGTTCATCCCTCCTAGCGCCCAGGTCCTTCCCTCGTCCGTAGCCTCAGCATTTACTACTACTACCTGACTCTTCTCACTACTAAACTTCATATCAAAGTCCCTCCCATACTGTGCTACTACATCCAACATTTGTTGTAACTCTTCACTATCCTCACTCATGAGCACAATGTCATCTGCATGCATGAGACATCCTAGCCGTTCACTCCCCACCCTTATCCCATACCCCGATGCCCTCAACCACTCTGCCAGCTCCTCTGTGTACAGCCCAAACAGTAGCGGGGACAGCACACACCCTTGCCTAACCCCTCTATGACTGTTGACCCACCCTGTCTCTATATCCCCTAGGTTGTATACTGCCCGTGTGTTCTCATACATACTCTATTATCCCTACTACCCTCTCACTCACTCCTATTCTAGTCAACAATCGACTTAACAAACCCCTATTTACCCTATCATACGCTTTTTCTATGTCAAGGAAAGCAAGGTATACCTTCCCCCCCGTTCCTTTCATTCTTTCAATCACTGTGTTAACTACAAACATGTTGTCCTCCCCCTTCTGTCCTTACCAAAACCATTCTGTTCCTCCCCCATTACCCTGTTTCTTTCACAGCATTTACTCATCCTATCACTAAGTAGACCACTGAAAATCTTTCCTATTGTGTCAGTGACAGCTGTGGGCCTGTAGTTTTTTAACTCTTTCCTACTCTTGTGCCCCTTTGTGTAGCAGAGTCACCCAACCTTCGTTCCACTTCCCCGGTACTTTTCCCTCTAACCAACTCTTTCTAAACAGCCTATACAGCCCTCTAGTACCCCTGGCCCTCCTCCTTTATAGAATTCATTAGGAATCCCATCCCTCCCTGTTGCTTTCCTAGCCTTGAGGGTCTTTACATATTCCCTGATCTCTTCCCTACTGAAGCAATCCCCCATATCCTCAAATATTTTCCTGCTAGATTCCAAGTGCACCTCCCCTAACTCTACAGGCTCACTCACCCCGCTATCTCCTCCCAGAAGTTTTTGATTTACCTTTTTATTTCTTCTTCCCTTTCACTACTCTGTTTCCCGCTACTATTTCTTCTACGTTGGGCTGTTACCTATTTTCCTCCCCCCTCAGGAAGGCATACCAGTCTCTTCCCCCCTCCTCTCCCTTCTCCCTGAGTTCCTCTACTGTCTCCCTCTCAGTCTCTGCCCTCGCCTTCCTAATGAGTCGCTTTACCTCCCTTTGCTATACTGCTGCCTCGTGTTTTCATCTTCTACTCTACCTGCATCACCGTTTATTTCCTTCCTCAATCTCCTGGTTCTCTTATTCAGCTCCTTTCTCTCTTTCCTTGCCTTTTCAACGTCTTCGTTCCACCACCTCTTTCCCTGTTTCCTACCTCTTCCTATCTCTAGTATTCCTAACCTCCTCTTGGCTGTCTCATTTACTGTCCTCCACATCCTGTCTTTCGCTTCATCCACACTACCATCCGCTCCCCATTCTACACCTGTTAGGTCTCTTCTGAAGGCCTCCCAGTCACCCCCTCTCATGTTCCAGCGGCAATCTTTATTCCTGTTTCCCCCTCCTCCCTCTGGCCCTGGCTAACACAATTTAAGACCATCATATTGTGGTCACTTACTATATCTATGAGCCCCTCCTCGTCTATCCACATATCCCTAACCATCCTAGCCTTCTCGTTTACAAGGATATAATCTATAGCTGACTCCCTTCCCCTTTCTGCCCAGGCTACCCTTCCCTCCGCTATGGTTAAATTTAATATTTCTGAGTCATGCTCCTCCACAAACTCTAATAACAAAGTCCCATTTCTGTTTATCTCCTCTCCTAGGATACCAATATGTCCATTCATGTCTCCCATGGCAATTACTTGCTCCTGTCTATCTTCTGCTATTACCCTCCCTACCCTCTCATACTTCCTTTCCTTCTCTACCCTTGCACCCGTCCCTTCCACTGTCATGTAGCACACTACTATGATTAGGTGCTCCAACCTACCCTTGTCCCTGTACCCTGTTCTCACTGCTAGAATATCCTCGCTGGTACCCACATCTAGTTCCTCAAAAGTTAAGCCCGAGTCCCGTTTTATAAATAAACCTACTCCCCCACCTTTCCTTGGGTTTGTACTCCTTCCCTTGGCTATAAAATTGTAGTCCCCTGACCTGACTTCTAGTCTTTCCCTCAGCTGGGTCTCGGTAACCCCCACCACATGGAAGTCCCACTCCCTCAATTCCTTAGCCATGTCTTCTAACCTCCCTACTCCCCGTCCCCTAACATTTAGGCATCCCAGACGCCTCCCATGCTCCCTTGCCTCCCTCCCCTTCTGTCCCTGCCCTACACCGCTATGGTTTTTGTTCCCCCTAGGAACTGCACTCAGAGATCTAAAGGCAACAGTGTCAGTATTAAATTCTCTCAAAATAATTGCCATAAATGAAATATTATTCAAAATTGTGGTAATATTCCATGAGTTGAGCCGTCTCGCTGCAAGGGACACCTCTTTGCAGTGTGAAGCAGCTGCCTCGTGCACACTCAACACACGGCCGCGCTTCTCTCTGTTGGAAGTCACTTGTTCGTTATATATTAGTACTGTGAAATGTGGTCTGAGGGGCATGTGTCGAGCACAGGCCAGGCTATGTTAGGTTAGTTGTAGTTGGATTCGGTCAGGTTAGATTGCTTGATTGTCCATGATAAATAAATAAATAAATATTGTCTGGGAGCATATATTGAGATATTTATTTCCTCTTATTGAATTTTGGCAACAGAGCACAGGCCAGGCTATGTTAGGTTAGGTTTACTTGGATTTGGTCATTTTAGATTGCTTGATTGTCCATGATAAATAAATAAATATTGTCTGGGAGCATATATTGAGGTATTTATTTCCTCTTATTGAATTTTGGCAACAGAGCACAGGCCAGGCTATGTTAGGTTAGGTTTACTTGGATTTGGTCATTTTAGATTGCTTGATTGTCCATGATAAATAAATAAATATTGTCTGGGAGCATATATTGAGGTATTTATTTCCTCTTATTGAATTTTGGCATCAGAGCACAGGCCAGGCTATGTTAGGATTCGTCAGTTTAGATTGTTTATTGTCCAAAGAAATAAATATTGTCTGGGGGATATATTGAGGTATATATTTCCTCTTATTGAATTTTGGCAGCAGAGCACAGACCAGGCTATGTTTGGTTAGTTTAACTGTTTATGATAAAGAAATAAATATTATCTTGGGGGGGATATGCTGTATTGAGGCATGGGCCAGGTTTAGGTTAGGTAGAGCCAGCTTAGGTTAGGTTAGTTTAATTGTTTATGATAAAGAAAGAAATATTATCTTGCATGGGATATACTGTATCGAGGTCAGTTATGTTAGGTTAGGTTAAGTCAGGTTAGATTAATTAGTTGTTCATGATTAATACATTGCTAGCTTGTCGCTGCATTGTTTGTTGTTGTCTCAGGTGGACGTCGGCCCGGTGGGTGTACTTCTGTAATTTTACTAATTATTATAAGGTAATGATTGATTGATTGATAGTTTATTGTTTCAGGGAAACAACAAAGGAGAAGGGAGGAACATGCCATCCCAACCCCCAGGCAGTACAGAGTGTGATTATACAACTAGTAATACATGTGGAGGCAGTACCAAGAAACGATAAAGACACAATGGCAGGAATGAATGCACAACAAGGGAGGGGGGCGGTACCTGCCGGCCTCCCCCTGGGCAATGATGATGTGTTGTCTGTGGCAGTGTTCACCCACGAGGCGCCCCAGCTGGTGATGCTGTGCCGGGTGTGTTGTTCCCTGAGCAGTAATTATGCTGTGCTCCAGGTTAGCTGAGCCTATAGAATGTACTCTAATGCTTTATTGCTTGTTTTTGTTACCAAGGTATGTTTAGCTGATGTACTGTAACATTTTGGGGCTGTTTTATTATCAAGGTATATTTAGATGAGGTTATAGAATGTACTCAATACTTTATGGGTTGTTTTTTATCAAGGTATATTTAGGCGTTGTATATACTGTTTTATTATCAATGTATATTTTTTTGATGTTTTTATCAAGGTTTACTTAGTGAGGTTATAGAATGTACAGTAATCTTTTATGGGGCTTTTTTTTATCAAGGTGTATTTTTGGGCCTGTTTTTTATCAAGGTTTACTTAGTGAGGTTATAGAATGTACAGTAATCTTTTATGGGGCTTTTTTTATCAAGGTTTACTTAGTGAGGTTATAGAATGTACAGTAATCTTTTATGGGGCTTTTTTTATCAAGGTTTACTTAGTGAGGTTATAGAATGTACAGTAATCTTTTATGGGGCTTTTTTTTATCAAGGTTTACTTAGTGAGGTTATAGAATGTACAGTAATCTTTTATGGGGCTTTTTTTATCAAGGTTTACTTAGTGAGGTTATAGAATGTACAGTAATCTTTTATGGGGCTTTTTTTATCAAGGTTTACTTAGTGAGGTTATAGAATGTACAGTAATCTTTTATGGGGCTGTTTTTATCAAGGTTTACTTAGTGAGGTTATAGAATGTACAGTAATCTTTTATGGGGCTTTTTTTATCAAGGTTTACTTAGTGAGGTTATAGAATGTACAGTAATCTTTTATGGGGCTTTTTTTATCAAGGTTTACTTAGTGAGGTTATAGAATGTACAGTAATCTTTTATGGGGCTTTTTTTTATCAAGGTGTATTTTTGGGCCTGTTTTTTATCAAGGTTTACTTAGTGAGGTTATAGAATGTACAGTAATCTTTTATGGGGCTTTTTTTATCAAGGTTTACTTAGTGAGGTTATAGAATGTACAGTAATCTTTTATGGGGCTGTTTTTATCAAGGTGTTTTGTTGGGCCTGTTTTTTATCAAGGTTTACTTAGTGAGGTTATAGAATGTACAGTAATCTTTTATGGGGCTGTTTTTATCAAGGTGTTTTGTTGGGCCTGTTTTTATCAAGGTTGACTTAGGTGATCATAAAATGTACAGTATTTTTTTATGGGGCTGTTTTTTTTATCAAGGTATATTTAAGTGAGGTTATAGAATGTACTATTTTCTTGGGGGGGGCTTTTTTATCAAGAATATTTAGGTTGTTATTAAATATACTCTAATATTCAAGGGGCAGTTTTTTATCAAGAATATTTAGGATGTTATGAAATATACTCTAATATTCAAGGGGCAGTTTTTTACCAAGGTTTATTTAGGTCTGGCTAGATTAGTTAGTATTTATTTTATTTTAGGTTGTTAGGTAAGTTAAGGTTATTTATTTATTTATTTATATTTTTTCTGTGGTCTCCAGCACTGGCGGCAGTGCTTCCAGATGGTCATCCTCAGAGCACCACATTCATCAGAGTCGGCCCCAAAACCTTCATGGGCACTCCAGTAATGAGGTCCAATCAAACCACCATCCAGGCCCCTCAAGAAAGCCTACTGCCGCTATAGGCTGACACATAAAAAAAAAAAAATAAATAAATAAATAAAATGAATAATAATAGTAATGATAACTGTTAGGTAATGTGCCGTGGGTTATGGTTAAACTGAGATTGGAGTGGCTGCACCTTGCAGGGACTTGGTACCTTATTGTATTTGTTTATTTATTGTCTCCATATCCATATTTGTCCAGGTTTCTTAAGTTTCCACAAACTCTTTGCCTCCATTACCTTTTCTCTTAAGTCATTCCCAGTGTTTATGTTTCTCCTTGGAAAGCTGTAGTCCTTAGTATCATGACGACATGTTCCCTTCCTCATGTTTTCCTGTGACCTCCTAGCTCTGCCTTCCCTTCCCTTGTCAGTAATAGGTCTTTATCACCTGACTCCTGCAAGTCACTCACTGGTTCACATCCTGCAGTCAAACCTTCTCTCTCCCCTTTTATAGAAGTGAATGTATTGATATTTTATGTGAGTGTAAGGAAGTGACCCTTTGTGTTTTGTGCAGGCATTACCCGGTGGGTGTGCTGCTTGACCTCCCCTGACCCGGAACCTCATGGCACACTTCCCAGAACAGGACCTCATCCACTAACCCTCAAGGTAGGCTAGAGTTCCTTGACAGAGAGAGTACATAGGTGGCCCTGTGTATGAGGCTGCTGGGCGCCACATCACTCGTGAGTGCCCTTACGTAGCCACATAGAAATTAGAAAATACACCCTGCTGCCGTTCACTAAGTTAGAAAAATACAATGTGAGCACAGTGGAATTTGAGAAAAACAACACTTTATTGACCTCAAGAGAGAAGTGTGCACACACCAAGCCTGAGGGGAGGGAGAGACTGGCTAAAAACCTTCCAAGTTGAGGGAACTCACAACACATCTCATTAACTTACTAGTGTTCTGCATTGCCTCCTCTTCTTGCCGCTGCAGGATGTTTCTCTTAACCCGTCCGCTGCGATTGTCACGGATTTTACCTTCACTGTTAGCCTGGTAACACACCCAGGTCTTTCTCTGGCTCTGTGGTGGATAGTGGAGTGTTTCCCATGTGGTATTGGTATGCTGGATATCCCCTCCCAAGGTGCAGGACTTTACATTTTTCTTCATTGAATTGTAGCAGCCACTTTTTGCTCCATTTCTGTATCTTGGTGAGGTCTTCTGGTAGGAAATCCCCAGTCAAGGGGTTAATGTGCAAAGTGGCAGGTGCCTGTCTGCCTTGGCTTCCTTGGTCTGTGTCCATGCAAGTGTAGACTGAGACTGCTTCTTCCAGCTGCCTCACCACCTCATTGGGAAGCGTTGTTGGCTGTGATCAACACCTTCTGGCACTCCACATTTTTAGACCCTTCTTTTCTTGTATTAAATCAACTCTTTTTATCACTCATTAATTACTCAATAAATGATCTCACCGTCTCGTATCCTTGGTAGCGTGATCCGGCTTAAGTTGTTATTGGAGACTAGTGTTCGGGGATAGACAAGGGAAAATATAATTTACATTTATTTAAGATTAAATGAAAATAATTGCCTTACGCAATATTCTATGCTCAGACGATCATAACACTGGCATATTCAGCAATGGATACAACATATGACAAACGACATGTCTTAAAAATAATACTACAATATGTGCTCAATTGTTGCCAATAATAATAACACTCGTCGTTCCACAAGCAGTGGTTTGTATCTCTCTGCTTACGTCACAATCATTATGTACTCTCTTCACAAAATCCTAATAACATATTCCTATAGTATAATCTACTACAATTCATGGAAACACCCAATTATACCACACGCTGTGGTTTCCATTTCTGCTTAACATCGCAAACAAATAATCACTATCCTGTACCACTCACATTCCTACTACACATTTCCTCACAATATAATCTCCAGGACAATACAGTCGGTTTCCCTTAGATTCTCGAATTTCTACTCACGATTAAGATCACAACAGCCATTCTCGGCTGCGTGAGTAGCAGGTCTGCTTGAGGCAAGAACCAAGCTCGGTCTACCTATATCACTGATTTCTAGGCCACATTTTTCTTTGCTTGAGGCGGACTTACATCCTTGACACGCCCTTAATTTTCTACATAACCAATGGCCAATACTTCCTGTCACACCCATCTGCTCGCTCATTATGTTGTATTGTTTTACTTCTCCTGCTATTCGTGAGTCAGTCTTAAGACACTCCCTCAGTGATTTTTCTGTTAAATTATTGGCTCATAACATGTCGCCACAACTGACGTCACAGGTCAGAGTCTTTTTCAATGGTTGTTCACACTTTCTGACCACGCCCACTGGGCATCTGTTTTCTGTACCTGAGTCTGGGTATCTGTTTTCCTTTACCCTCGTTGTTTCCCCTCTTTGGTACTTGAGATGCTTACACTGTTATATATGTCACTTTTTTTGTTAGTGTTTGTCCTGTCAGATGTCTACACAGTTGTATACCTGCCTTTCCTCTCTGGGTATCTGTTTTCCTTTACCCTCGTTGTTTCCCCTCTTTTGTACTTGAGATGTTTACACTTATATATATGTCACCCTTTTTGTTAGTGTTTGTCCTGTCAGGTGTTTACACAGTTGTATATCTCACTCCTCTGTTTCCTCGTTTTCTGGGTCCTGACATACTTCCCCTTCCGGAAGATCTCGCCCCTGAGATCTCACAGGTGTTGGTGGAGAAGATACGCCTTGCAATGTCTGCAGTTGGTTCGAGTCTGGAATTAGGCGGCGTCGTGCGTAGCGTAGGACATAGGAATACCCACGGCAGACGTCACCAGCAGAAGAACCAGGATCACGACAATGGCGAAGACAATCCACCAATGGATTTCGTGTTGAAAGGGCTGATTCGGCTTGACCACAGGATGTAGGGGCTGCAAGTCAGCTGTTAGCTCCTGTAGGGGGATGGACTCAGCACTGCGAAGAGATGGAAGGTCAGGCAAAACGGACCAGTTAAGATGGCCTGTAAGAACTTTTGGGAGAGTGGAGGGAGGTGGAGAGGGAGAGGGGCGAGAGACCTTGATGGGGGGCCCCTCCACAACTGCTTCTTGTCCAGGAAGTGTCAGGGATGGGCTGTGGGCGCTGCAACCTTGCCGAAGCGTCAATATCCCACTACCTTTGAGGCTGACAGTATGTTTGTTTACAGGATGGGTAGGGCATGTGAGTGTCAGAGTGATGGGGGAGGCAAGTGAATAGGTCCAGTATCCAGGACCTTTTATAAACATCGGGGGAAATGTTTGTAAGACTATTTTGTGGCAGAGGTTGATCACTGACTTATGATTCAAGAAAGCAGCCGATTCACAAGAGGCTGCGTGACTTGCCTCATACACGGGGCCTTTGGGAGGACAAACTAACATATGGTGATTTTTGTTACAGTGTTCTATACTAGAAAGTAGAAAATATATTTTCCTATTCTCGCTGAAGGCAATATATCTTGATTTAACACTATACATAAGAAAGTAAGTGTTATTCTGTACAGAAAATGGAAGGGAGTCGATTCGAAAGACATCAAAGGTGTCAGGCGGATCTCCTCGCAAAGGTTTGGTGAAATAGAAATTACGAGAATCGTGCAAAGCCGTTGTCCTGGAGAACACAGTTATCATATCCCTATATAAAGCTAAAAAATCAGGAACTGCAGGGAACAAAAGACCTGGAGGCCGAACTGAGGCTTCCTTTAATGTACTTAACAGTTGTTCGTCTGACATAATGGTTGGAGTTATATATGTTTGCAGGAGAGCCTGCAGACCCAACTTTAAATCTAAAATACCCGTACTTAGGTGTCCTAATGCTAACTCTAAATCTAGCAATGCTCGGAGGAGTTTTTCCTCACTCTCTAATGCCAAGGTCTGCATAGACATGTGACGGACAACCTGGTTCGATATGTTTACAGCAGAAGATAGTCTATTCAGAGCAGACTGCATGGTATGCATATTTCGTAACGTGACATTTAATGCAGTCGAATGAACGTTCAACATGATACGTTCTTGTTCAGTCATTGACTCTAGTTCTCCAATTTTTCCATGAATAGCATCAACTTGAGCCTGGGTCGCGGTACCAAATAAGATATTAGACAAGGATCCTAGAAAATTAATCATTCCCCGCTTCGGTCTACAATTCATTGAAACATGTAGTTTGTTTGGATCAGTAGTCATTACATAGCGGAGGAATCTTTTAAGATTAAATAACAATGAACTGAATTCATTTTCAAAATTAAAAAGTGTGTGCTTTAATGATTTTATAATTGGATACTCAGGTGATATTTGAACAACATTCCAAGCTAAAGAAGCAGTCAAATTCCGTGCCTTATATAATGGAGCTAAAACATCTTCTTCTTTGAGGATAAAAGGTCTCTGCCTGTGAGGACTAGACGGTATGTCGGTGTGAAACTCAAGCCAGCACGTATCGGTGATTCTTGTGTTGGGATTGAGCAGTGCACCGATGAAGCCAAACAAATCTGCGGATAATTACGTTATATTAGCGGTTAAATAGCGTATCTTTTTTCGTGAGCCACTATTCTTTCCCATATTCTATTGGCTTTGACATAACATTAGGCAAGTCCTGTACCGTTGAGGAAGAGCGAAGGTTATACCTATGCTGGGGTGGCTCTGAATATTTGGGAGTAACCTGGGAGGTGGTCGTATTGGGCATTGTAGCCTGTGCCTCAGCTGTTTGGGCTGCTGGAGAACGAACATTAGTTTCAGTTTCAAAAGTAGTAGTTAATTCTCCTTTACGAGTTATCAATTCTTTGGTAGAATTTTTTTCAGG
Source organism: Eriocheir sinensis (assembly GCF_024679095.1). Classification (NCBI taxonomy): domain Eukaryota; kingdom Metazoa; phylum Arthropoda; class Malacostraca; order Decapoda; family Varunidae; genus Eriocheir; species Eriocheir sinensis. The sequence continues at coordinate 202,073 of NW_026112123.1, forward strand.
GATTTCAGGGTTGAGCAATGCAAAGAATAGATCAGTGTCTGTCTCTGGATTTAAAGGGTATGCTCGTCTAACCGTTGGACATTGCTGCACATCGATGCAATCTTCATGAAGGACTTTCACTCTATCTGTGTGGACTGTTGAAACCTTACTAGTCCTGAGGTTCCTAATTTTTACCACTACATCACTGATCTTGTCTATTACCCTGTAGGGTCCATCAAAAATAGGTTGCAACTTCTTATTTTCTTTTCTTTTTGGTATATGTTTGAGGAACACTCTGTCGCCAACACTGATAGTTTTGAGTTTCGTAGGTTTGTAGTACTTTTCCATTTCTTCTCTACCTTCTTCAATGTAAACCTGGCATCTATCATAAACTTTCTTTGCAACTGCAGCCATTTCTTCCTTATAGGAGTCAATATCATACCAGGGCTGCTGAGTTTTTTCTAACATAGTGTAGGGCATACGAGGATCCCGTAAGTACATGAGATAAAAAGGGGACTCCTTTATGGTGCTATGATACGCAGTATTATATGCCAGGGTGGCTGCAGGTAACATTATATCCCAAATGGACACATTTCCTAGAACCATTGTCCTCAAAATGTTAACAATGGTATAATTTGCGCGCTCTACTATTCCATTTGCACTTGGATGGTAAGCCGTTATTTTCGCGTGTCGCATGAGGAGTTCAGAAGTTATCTCCTGCATCACGGAATTAACAAACTCTGAACCTTGATCTTTAACAACTGTCTGAGGAACACCGTGTACACAAACCACATTCACGTACAACGCCCTTGCTACTTCGCGGGCTTCCTTACTCCGTAAGGGTACTGTAATCAAATACCTTGTAAAAACATCAATTATGGGCATTACGTATCGAAACCCATTGTTCGATACACCCATGGGACCCACAAGGTCCATGTGTATTCTCTCAAAAGGAGCGGTGACGTCCGGATAATGCCGCAAAGGAGCAGGGTGCAAGTTCCCAACTCGCTTGAAACGACTACACGTGACGCACTTCCTTACATACTCTTCTACATCCCGTTTCATTCCAGGCCAGAAAGCGAACTTTCTACACCGAGATAACGTAACTTTGGTTCCTCCGTGCCCTGCAGTTGGCGACGAATGAGCCAGAGTTATCGCTTTCTGGAAATACTTCGGGGGTAAAACCACCACCTTAGTGGCTTCTCTGTATGGATTCACTATAACACGATATAACACATCGTGTTCCACCTGCAATTCTGACAGGGGCATCTTCACATTATACCTTTTATCTCTGAGTCTCTGCTCAATCTCATTCATGGGGCACCCTTCTTTTATCATATTTTTTATCATTCTATATGCTGGCTGCTCATCTTGCAGCTCAATAATCTCTTCAATACTCCAGTCAAGTGTGTGGCCAATACACTCACAATTCATGTCCATACATTTCATACATTTTGATTCCATATCATTTGGCGCCTTTTTCTTTTTCTGCACTAGTGCAATACCTTGCCCCTCATTATCCACGTGTTCCACGGTTTTGGTTGTTCCCCATCCACAAACATTATCGCGCGTGTCCTTCTAATTCAATCTCAGTGTCCTGTTGAGCCTTCATCCTTGATAAAAAATCTGCTACTATATTTTCCTTGCCAGGCAAATGATTGATTGTGAAACCATACTCACTCATGAGAGTCTGCCATCTAGCTATCCTGCCGTTGGGACTAGCTACCTGTAACAACCATACTAAAGGTCTGTGATCCGTGTGGATCTCAATAGGGTAGCCCAGTATTAATGGGCGGTTCACTTGCAACCCATATATTACTGCTAAAGCCTCTCTTTCAACTGTACTGTACCGCTGTTCTGCTGTGTTCAATTTCCTACTAAAAAAGGATATAGGTCTTAGTTTATTATCATTATCCTGTTGTTGCAATACTCCACCAATACTGTAGCTGGACGCGTCAGTAGTGAGCACGAAAGGTTTGTTAAAGTCAGGGAATTTTAGAGTGACTGTGTCAAGCATTCTGTCCTTAACCCGTAAGCTGCGGGACTGAGATTCTGAGTGCGTCGCCTAGTGCGGCTATATCAGCGAGAGATTGACCTTCAATAAATGATATCTAAGTTACATAAACGTGTCATAAATATTACAATACACATATCTGTAGCTCGAAATGTGTTGTATCCTGCATATTTCTTAGATTTTTCTATCACAAAAATGTTTTTCTGGCAGTATCTGAAGCCGCGGCGGAAACTTTTTGGCGCCTGTTTGAAAAGCCCGCTTCCAGAAGGCTTACAGCAGCTTACCGCTCAGCCGCCCAGAAGGCGTACAGCAGTTTGCGGGTTAAGGGTTGAGAACGCAATTTTTGCTTCATCTGTCCATATGAGTGGAGTTTTATCTTTTTTCTTGAGTGTACCTTTCTTTCCTTTGTTAATCTTTAGAAGAGGAGCAATGATTTGTGAATAATTTGCAATAAATTTGCGATAATAATTAGTCAATCCAAGAAATGACTGTAAATCATGAACAGTTTGGGGGGCCGGGATGTTTTGTATGGCCTCCAGCTTGCTAGATTGAGGTCTTATTCCCTCTGAGCGGATGGCATGGCCCGGGTAATCTACTTTGTCCTTAAAAAAGTTACACTTCTCCATCTTAAGAGTCAGTTTGGCTTCCTTTAAGCGATCCAGAATTTGTTCTAAGTTATCTGCGTGATTAGAAAATATATCGCCCAGGATAATTATGTCATCAAGGTACACCTGAGCCTTGTTACCTAATAGTCCTGTAAGGACAGTGTTTATTATTTTCTGGAAGCAGGACGGGGCTGTTTTAAGGCCAAAGGGGAGGGAAGTAAATTCCCAATGTCCTGCTGGAGAAGAAAATGCCGTCTTTTCTCTGCTGAATTCATCTAGGGGAATTTGATGGTAACCCTGTTTCAAGTCTAGGCATGAAAAAAGCTTACTATCTCCCAATTGATTGAGTATGGTGGTTATATTAGGGAGTGGGTACCGGTCGTCCCGTAGTGTTTTATTGAGTGCCCGGAAGTCCAGACAAAGTCGTAGTACTCCATGTTTTTTTGCACTGGGATAAGTGGGGCATTATAGGGTGATCGCGAAGGGCGAATCACACCCTGTTGCTGGAGCGATATAAGTTGTTCATTTACTCTGTCATGATAACTGATATGAATGTTATATGAACGCCTGTACACTACTTCATCAGTGTTTTGCTTGATGGTGCTTAGAAAATAGGGCGTTACTGTTAATGGTTCTTGTTCTGTGGAAAACACTGTTATATATTTATTTATTAAGGACTTTAAGACCTGATTTTCTCTCTTCACTTGGGAATTTAGCGTCAACAATTTGATAGAGGCTTTTCTTCCTTGCTTCAAGCTCTGCGGGCTTCAAGTCTGTCTTAATTGTGTCAGCGGTCTGTACACTAGATACTTGTGGCAGATCAGCGTATTGCTCATGAGTGACAGGCTTCACAAATCCTAACGTTGTACTATCATCTATCTCTATGCTCTCACTTTCAACATTCAAATATGGCACAGTGACATAAGATCTTTGATTGTCAGGTGAAGGGGTCAACTTAACTATCCCTGAGCACAAGACTCTAGCCTGAGGAGTACTAACACAAGGCTCAAATAAAGCTTCAGTTGCCTGTAGTTGCGTCACTAGCGTTATGTAACCTGCAACAGATGCATGCAGTTGCAAAGGTTCAGCTGCTCGGCAACGTTCGGCCTTACTTTCAGTGAAGCTTTCTTCATTTTCATCTTCATTCAACTGAGGTCCCTCACCTCTAGATATCAGAGATATTTCTCCGGGCTCAATGGGTTGTATAGGTATAGTTTCCCCTTCTATCATCAGTTTCCAACCTCGTTTCCCTTGTTCTTCATGTGGTTGCCACGTTTTTAGAGTAATTTCGTGTTGCAACATGAAATCAGTACCCAACAAAATAGGAGTCGGTAAATCTACATTGCGTGTTATTATTAGATCTTGTACGCTATTTCTCCTTCCAAATTTAAGGTTAACCTGTCTCCTACCTTCATTTTCAATATGGTGTCCTTGCACCGAGACAATATTTACGGGTTTCGCTTCACTTTCATTTACTGTGAGCCCTAACTCTTGAATAAATTCATCAGTTATAAGACTCACACACGCTCCCGTATCTAGGAGAGCGGCCACCTTTGCATATGTTTTATCATGTTTTTGTACCTGCAAGTTTAGTGCGATCTGGCTACCAAGATTACTCTGAGTTATGTTGATTATAGCCTTCTTTTCATTGCTTGTTAGTGATGTGGTTACTCCCTTGTTCGTTCTCCGTTCATTTTCTGTTATTTCTACCGAAAGTTGGCTTTTTTTTTTTTTGTTTGTAGGAGTTACCCCGAGGTGGGTACCTGCCCTGTCCTCCTCTTCCTCTCGGAAAATGCCAGCAATGGGCAGTAGAATGCCCAGTCATGCCACAGTTTCTGCAAATTTCTACCCAGCAAGACTTAGCTACATGTCCTACCTTTTCACAACGAAAGCATACTACAGAATTATTTTGGGGGCGTCTTTGCTCCTCCTTCCTAGCTTGCCTAGAGTGCTGAGATTTGTGGCCAGTCACCATTGCTACGGGCTGACGAGTCTCTTTCATGAGATCACTGCATGTTAGTTTCAGCTGTGGATGATTTTTCACGAAGCTTAGGGCCTTTTTGTACACTGCTGAAGGATCTTTCATGTCATCATCAGTTAAATATGATCTAAAGGGTTTTGGAAGGGCCGTCAAAAAAGCAGTTATTTTGTCTTCCTGTAATGACATTTTATTTTCTGGCCTCATTTTTTGAAGTGAACAGGTTGCCTCATGTAGCCTTACCCAAAATTCAGGTATTGTTTCCCCGGATTTACGCCTTGCTGTGGCCAGGTCTTCTTTCCTCTCATAATAAGTTTTATCATCAGGAAATACTTCTAACAGTTGCTGCTTAACCTTGTTCCAGTCATAACCGTCTGTCTCAACTGTAGTGGAAATCAATTGAAAGACAGGGCCTAATGAGTGTTGCTTTGCTAACTGTATCCTTCCTTGATCTGTCCAGTTATCAGCAGTCCGTGAATCTATATCCTTAATCCACTGCCTTACACTAGTAGTACAGGAAAATGTAGGGTTGTCTGGGTCCTTGCTCCGACCTCCCATATAATATTTTAATCCTTTGACTTTGCCATAGTTGTTCCTCGAATTAAGGGAAATGATAGAGGCTAGATCTGTTTTATCTACTGTAGTAGACTTGTCTTGGCCACTGACTTCACTAGTGCTCTGCTCAGGATCCGGTACACCGTTTCCGACCTGAATTTCGTCCGGCATGTTGTCTGATTCTGAGTCTAACTCTCCGGAAGAACAAATACTTATATCATCGCTATCACTACCGCTGCTAAAACGAACTAAACTTGGTGAAAGTAGGAGCCCTTTTCTCATCAAACGTAGTTAATTTAAGGAAAGACACTGATAAACACACCCTCCTGTCTATCCCTATACCGCTGCCGCCAGTTTTAGACCCTTCTTTTCTTGTATTAAATCAACTCTTTTATCACTCATTAATTACTCAATAAATGATCTCACCGTCTCGTATCCCTGGTAGCGTGATCCGGCTTAAGTTGTTATTGGAGACTAATGTTCGGGGATAGAGAAGGAAAAACTATAATATACATTTATTTAAGATTAAATGAAAATAATTGCCTTACGCAATATTCTATGCTCAGACAATCATAAAACTCTGGCATATTCAGCAATGGATGCAACATATGACAAACGACATGTCTTAAACATAATACTACAATATGTGCTCAGTTGTTGCCAATAATAATAACACTCGTCGTTCCACAAGCAGTGGTTTGTATCTCTCTGCTTACGTCACAATCATTATGTACTCTCTTCACAAAATCCTAATAACATATTCCTATAGTATAATCTACTACAAGTCATGGAAACACCCAATTATACCACACGCTGTGGTTTCCATTTCTGCTTAACATCGCAAACAAATAATCACTATCCTGTACCACTCACATTCCTACTACACATCTCCTCACAATATAATCTCCAGGACTCGAATTTATACTCACGATTAAGATCACAACAGCCATTCTCAGCTGCGTGAGTAGCAGGTCTGCTTGAGGCGAGAACCAAGCTCGGTCTACCTATATCACTGATTTCTAGGCCACATTTTTCTTTGCTTTAGGCGGACTTACATCCTTGACACGCCCTTAATTTTCTACATAACCAATGGCCAATACTTCCTGTCACACCCATCTGCTCGCTCATTATGTTGTATTGTTTTACTTCTCCTGCTATTCGTGAGTCAGTCTTAAGACACTCCCACAGTGATTTTTCTGTTAAATTATTGGCTCATAACATGTCGCCACAACTGACGTCACAGGTCAGAGTCTTTTTCAATGGTTGTTCACACTTTCTGACCACGCCCACTGGGCATCTGTTTTCTGTATTTGAGTCTGGGTATCTGTTTTCCTTTACCCTCGTTGTTTCCTCTCTTTGGTACTTGAGATGCTTACACTGTTATATATGTCACTTTTTTTGTTAGTGTTTGTCCTGTCAGATGTCTACACAGTTGTATACCTGCCTTTCCTCTCTGGGCATCTGTTTTCCTTTACCCTCGTTGTTTCCCCTCTTTTGTACTTGAGATGTTTACACTTATATATATGTCACCCTTTTTGTTAGTGTTTGTCCTGTCAGGTGTTTACACAGTTGTATATCTCACTCCTCTGTTTCCTCGTTTTCTGGGTCCTGACAACATGACTCAGAATGGGATGCAGGAAGCATAGTCTTGGCCTCCTCCACCTCCCCTCCTCCTCCTCCTCCTCCTCTTGTTGTTTCTTTCCTCTTCCTCCCTTTCTTGTTTCATAATGTTGTTAACATAAATGTCATCCCCTCAAGCTCCCTCCTCCTCCAGCGTCACACCACCACCTCCAGGCAGGGTTCGGGCAGCAGCAGCAGCCTCTATGCAGTGTGTGCCACAAAATGGGCCTGGGAGTAGCAGGGAGGGGCGGCAGGGTGGGGAGGGGGCGGCCTGAGGCGAGGAGGAGCGGGGTGCTGATTAGTTAGTGGCTGAGAGCGAGAGACATCAAGCGTTACAGTAATTTTTCTGTGGTTGAGTTAGAGTTCCCTACCGTGGAATCATGCCCGGGTTAGACGAATTTCCCGTTACAATAAACTGCGTAAGATGAAAAGTTTTGTTTAGTCGGCGCAACATCTGTGGTCATATGCCGAAGAGAGACAGGAGGGGGAAGGAATTATAGAAGGGAACAGATCCCATTAGACGGGACACAACCCCAGATTAATACCTGGTACCCATTCACTGCTGGGTGGACAGGGGCGTAGGGTATCGGAAAAGCTGCCCAAATGTTTCCACTCCGCCCGGGAATCGAACCCGGGCTCTCAGTTGTGAGCCGAGTGTGCTAACCACTGCACCACGAAGCCCCCTCTGCGTAAGATGAGGATAAACTGTACGGCCTCTCTCACCCTCACCCTGACACCCTTCACTCCTCTCCATCCATACAGCCAAAGCACCTCAGTAACCAAGGGTCTGTAGGTCTTTCTGTACTGTTTCATCCTGTGTCTTCTGTGATCTTCCTCCAACAACACTACCCATCACCTGCTGCCTCCCTCACCCTTCACTCCTCCCCTCCATCCATACAGCCAAAGCACCTCAGTAACCAAGGGTATGTAGGTCTTTCTGTACTGTATCATCCTGTGTCTTCTTTGGTCTGCCTCCACCAACACTACCCATCACCTGCTGCCTCCCTCACCCTCACCCTGACACCCTTCACTCCTCCTCTCCATCCATACAGCCAAAGCACCTCAGGAACCAAGGATCTGTAGGTCTTTCTGCACTGTATCATCCTGTGTCTTCTTTGGTCTGCCTCCATTAACACTACCCATCACCTGCTGCCTCCCTCACCCTTCACTCCTCTCCATCCATACAGCCAAAGCACCTCAGTGTACCCAGGGTCTGTAGGTCTTTCTGTACTGTATCATCCTGTATCTTCTTTGGTCTGCCTCCATTAACACTGCCCATAATCTACTGTGTCGCTCACCCTCACCCATTCTCTCCTCCTGTCCAGACCACCTCAGTCTTCCCCTCCTCACTGCAACACTTCACACAGCCAAGACTCATCCCACCTCTCAGACCATTCACCGTGATTTAGTATGCAGTGTCACCGTGATTTCTGGGACTAATTCTCCCACCAACAGGGGAGTAAGATAGAAGCTGTGTCTGATATTGGTTGAAATCTTGCCTCTCCTGCCAGGGCAAAATAAAGTACACACAAAATATCTGGGAAACTGAACGTGGGAATTGTGATGCAGTGATTGGAAGACAGGCACAACAGTCTGGTATTAGGAAATGTAAGGATGAGAGACGAGTGGGAATTTAAGGGAATAGGAAGAGATCTAATGTGAGGAAGGAAGTGTCAAGTGAGAGACTGGTACAAGCAGAGGTACAGAAGGAAGGTGAGGAAGTATTTGGCAGAGCAAGAGTAGGAGTGAAACACAGTGCTGGAGTGAGTGAGGATGTGAGTCTTAACCCCTTGGCTGCAGATTTCCTGCCAGAACACCTCACCAAGCTACAGGACAGGAGCAAAAAGTGGCTGCTACAATGCAGTGAAGAAAAATGTAAAGTCCTGCACCTTGGGAGGGGAAATCCAGCACACCAATACCACATGGGAAATGCTCCACTATCCACCACAGAGGCAGAGAAAGACCTGGTACTGTATGTTACCAGGATAACAGTGAAGGGATATCCAGCACACCAATACCACATGGGAAATGCTCCACTACCCACCACAGAGGCAGAGAAAGACCTGGGACTGTATGTTACCAGGATAACAGTGAAGGGATATCCAGCACACCAATACCACATGGGAAATGCTCCACTACCCACCACAGAGGCAGAGAAAGACCTGGGACTGTATGTTACCAGGATAACAGTGAAGGATATCCAGTACACCAATACCACATGGGAAATGCTCCAATATCCACCACAGAGGCAGAGAAAGACCTGGTACTGCATGTTACCAGGATAACAGTGAAGGATATCCAGTACACCAATACCACATGGGAAATGCTCCACTATCCACCACAGAGGCAGAGAACGACCTGGGACTGTATGTTACCAGTATAACAGTGAAGGATATCTAGTACACCGATACCACATGGGACACACTCCACTATCCACCACAGAGGCAGAGAAAGACCTGGTACTGCATGTTACCAGGATAACAGTGAAGGGATATCCAGTACACCAATACCACATGGGAAACACTCCACTATCCACCACAGAGGCAGAGAAAGACCTGGTACTGTATGTTACCAGGATAACAGTGAAGGATATCCAGTACACCAATACCACATGGGAAACACTCCACTATCCACCACAGAGGCAGAGAAAGACCTGGTACTGTATGTTACCAGGATAACAGTGAAGGCAAAACCTGTGCCAGTTACAGCAGACGGGTTGAGAAGAGTTCAGTGTCAAGGGCAGCCTGGGACGTAGTGGGACACAAGGTGTGTGGAAGAGGAAGGGAGGGAATGCATGCTGGACAGACGATACAAAATAGACAGTTAAGGAACAGTAGGGAAAGTAGACAGAGTATATGAATATTTTGGTAGAGTGACATCAACAAACTGTTTAGAGAACAAAAAGCTTTCAGAAAGAAGTCGAGATAAATTGGGGACTTCAACGGAGAAGTCACACAACTTTAGGCCTATGAATCACCTGGTTTAAGGCTGCTTTTTCTGAAACTTGCTTCACCGCACAATGCAGCAAGAATTCAGGTGCCAGATACTGCTAAAAACAGTACTACCGCTTTGATTGGTTTGTCACAACTTTTACACCAACGCCTCACATGGCCAAGCTTGTGAGCAGGGTGAGGTGCCGGAACACTGGAGGAGGGCCGTCACTGTGCCACTGAACAAACGGGAAGGAAGAAGGGATGGTTGTGGCAGTCACAGGGAATAAGGTGACTCAGTGTGCCAGGGAAGGTGGAGGGAAGGGCTTTAAACGAAAGGGTGAAAAGAATGATAAAAAGTGTCGGCGATGAACAAGGGGGTGATAGGGAAGGGAGGGAGGTGTAAACATATGTTTTGACTGTCAGGATGCCTTGATTTTGTCCAGCTCTTCTGAGTCTGCCAAACAAGTAATGCTGTAGTTATTTATCCTTAAGACAGGCTGTTGAGCCCCTCTTCATGTCACTACAAAAGTCAGCACAAACATGTACAAACATCCTGAGGCTGTCCACACTCCACAAAGTTGTTCAAGTTATCCGAGCCCAACAAATGCCGGTAATGGTGAGACTGTTCTTATTGCAGAGGTTGTTGAGTCACTCTTCACGTCCTCCCTGAAGGAAGCCGGCGGCCTGAAGCACCGCGGGCAGGTCACCACCACCAGCCTGCAGGCCAGGGACCACAAACACCTCTGGATGGGACTCTGGAATGGCAGGCTTCACTAAGGTCTCCTCACTCTTATATATACTCAATTTTGCATCAGTACACACGTCATCGTCATTGTCATGTATTGGTCGGTATTATCAAACGCTTTCGTCCATCACATCAACTGTTTCCAAAGGCCAAACAGGAGATAAATTGGGTTCTCATGAGTGCTCTTTTAGGTTCATGGTACAGAAGAAGGGTCAAACTACCACCAGGGTCATAAAACTGTCCTTGGAAATGCCCAAAATGCCTATGAAAGCCTTGCCAAGTATGTGTGCTTGGGTGCCAAAATGTTGAGTTATACAGCCCATTATTTCTCTGCTATAGGATGAAGGTCTTTCACAACTCTTTTTGGCAGCTCCTCTATACTTTATTTTATTGGAGCAGAGACTAGTGTTTTTTTCCCCCTGGAGTTGCTTCCTTTAATGAAAACAAAGTCCATTTGTCTCTGTGTCTGATGTTAATACACTTCATCCTGCCCCACAAAGCTTCTAATTTCACGTCCTGCTTCTCTGTCTGCCCTGACTTACACGCTGGCTGGGTGCTTTGGTTCCTCAGCTGTTGTGAGGTGCATGAGATGAAGTGCACAAGTCCAAGCCTCACCTTTCATAGGCACCAGGACACCTTTAACCTTTGTCTGTTCCTGGTCCAGGACACTCAAGGCCTGTCTCCCATGTTGTGCCTGGCATTCTTCTCCATTCAGCTTGGCACATTTCTTAACTCTCTGGATCTTGTGTGAGGTGCAGAGTTTATGAAAGCACATTTTAAGGCTGGGAATATGCACAGACTGCACCCTTCTCCTCAGGGAGAGGGGCAGGTTTATAGTCATAATAATACAATGTTTACCAAAATTGTTCCACTCCATTTCTCTCCTGATTTCTTATTCATTCTGTAGGCCTGGTTTGCAGTAATTAGGTAAAGTTTGGGGCACATGTTACAAGTGTGCCTGGCTGTGGTGCTCATCTCCATCCCTCTGGCCCCTGAGCCAGCAGCGGGCAAGGACCCTTCAGCCCCAGGACATGGCCACTACAGTATCTGGGTCACCACAGCTGCCTTGCCCAGGTTCCCTTTTATAGACCAACCCAAAAGGCAGGATGAACAGCTGGGTGGGTCGTCATTATAACCCAGACCGGTGTGTTCATAGCTAGCCGTCAACCTCTCCACCAAGGGAGCACACTGGTTGCTGTGTGTGTCTACTCTTTCAAAGGTTGCATTCCTCATTATTATTTTTTGCCAGTACCAATTTCTTCCTTCTATGTCTTAAAGTATAGCTCACCTTTCCCACTTGATGCTCCTGGAGTAATGATGTGTAAATAAAAGACAGAAATGACCATAGCTGGGCACGATAACAGAAACCTTATTCCTGATAACCGATAACGAAAAACCTTAACGGCGATAACCGATATTCGTTAACTAGAGACACAAATATAGGCAATAACCGATAACCGATATAAATCCACAATTCCGATATGCGAAGACGATACTATATTGATATCTCAGATGGAACAACATTGATGAATTCAAATTTTCATTATCTGTATTTTAGGAAACTTACAAAACCTTAAAACCACACGTTGACACGTACATATGGACGGTAATACTAGAAATGCCTGAACCGGTGTTGTGTTATTTGGCGTCCCCACCGTCAAAAATTGTTTACAAACACTGGTCTCTCGTGAACGGTATATGCTCAGACCAGCAAGCGTAGACCTGTACAGTCTCACAAAGCTTTTAAACCGTAATTAAGAGTTGCTGGAAGGCTGAATCAGACATATAGTACCACTACCACCATCCTCGCTGTTTCTAGAACGACACTGTACGAGTTGTATTTATATGTACAGAGTGTACGTCGTTCTAGAAACAGCGAGATAATGGTACTATTTGTCTGATTCAGCTTTCCCAACTCTTAATGTAACATTGTGAGACTGTACAAATCTTCAATAGTCTGAGCATGCGTTCACGAGAGACCAATGTTTAACACAAAACGCCAGCTTTGACGATGGAACACCAAATAACACAACACCGGGTGCCTTCAGTATCATGGCATGGTCACAAACGAATATGGAATATCAAATTTGAGGTAGTGAATAATCATTTTTGGGGCAAAGTTAAATGATTTTTCTCTATGATATATTGATTTTTGAGTAGCATAAAAAAAATAACGTAGTGTTTTAATTTTCATGATCTAAGTATGATACCTCATCACCGAAGATATTTCATACCCCGAAGTTTTTTCATACAACACCGGGCCACGCATGCGCAGTAGGGAGGAGACAATGTTTTTTTCTGAGAGGCGGAAAAAAAGTAGCGATTATCGCTAGTTTGGTTACAAAAGTAACGAAGATACCGATATATATTTAAATAAGTAGCGGATGGTCAATAATCCGATTTTGTTATCAGCGATAAAGTATCGCGATAATGCCCAGCTATGGAAATGACACCAGTGTAATTGTTTAATAGTGCAAACATAAATATGTACTACTAAACACTTCTCTAAGGGGTGTGTGTTTGTACACAGCAAACACTGCCTGGGTCACTGTAACAGCAGCCTGCCCCTGTCCCTGCAGAGGAAGGTGTTCCGTCAGTGTAACAGGAGAAAGCTGAAAGTAAATGTCAACAAAAGTAAAGTGATGGTTTGTGAGTGAAGTAGAAGTGAGGTTGTAGATTTTGTATGCCCATATAGAGTGGGAATTGAATGTGAAAAAGAATGCAAAATAATTTTGAA